>NC_142750.1:4247500-4437500 GCF_051943395.1 Hippocampus bargibanti | reverse complement strand
TCACCTCATACATCACGCTCGCGATCCAGCGCACGGTGGCAAAATGAGGGATTTGGTGGCCCACTCCCATCTGAGCTCAAATGTGAGCCCGGCATCAGACATATTGAAGCTTCTCTAACTCCTGCCGCCATGTTTCCTCTATCGGTTTTGACCCGTTGGGATCAACAACAGAGCTTGTATGACAGTAGCCCGCGAACCATTTTTTACATATTTGTTTTCAAGGGGAAGTCAACCTCCACCCAAACAAAAATAAAATATAAAATAAATCTAAATTAAATCATGTAATGCTTCACCCGCCTGACACCAGTTCCCACTTAGTGACTGGGTGTGACGAACTCATTCACTGCCATTCACAAATTTATTCGGGAATCGAAAATATGACATAGAGCGTAATTCCCCAATTTGTTTGGGTTTTGTTTTTTTTCTCGTTTGGGTGCAGATAACTGGATGGATATCTAGCTATCCATAGCTAGCTATCAACCTAGCTAGCTATCTACCGTATTAGCCATCTGGCTGGCTAACTATCTAGGGAACTATTTATTAGCTAACTATTGGCAAGCTAGCTAGCTTTCTATCTATTTGAGTTATTCTGCGTTGAGTGAACGCTGGCGCGTGTGGCTGCCGCTGCTCACCCTGTGACTGTAAAGTGACGTTAAAAGGCGCTTCTAAAGGAAATGTATTATTATTATTATTATTATTATAAAGCTCTGGCCATTGCCTCTGGCAATATTTTTCCCTCCACAAGGGGGCAGCATTTCCCTTTCTTCCATGTCAGCACTTTTTTCCAGCTTTGGCTGTTATTAAAGCGCTATAAAAACCAATATGTATGTATTGCATTGTATTTTGAACCGCCACCCTCATTTCAAGCTCATAGAACTTCAGACCCATATCATTTAGGAATTAACTCTTTTGTTCTGATGAAAGAAGAGAATCTAAGGTTTCTTACGCTGCATTGAATGTTTATGTACTCCTAAAACTCAATATTCTGTGGGTCCTGGAATTCGAGTGACAATGACAAAAACACTTGCACTGGAGTGGACACATTTTCGTACATCGTCTGGCTGTGAATGAATAGATTAACTACCAAATGGATTAAAAATCAACTAAATGGATGGATTAATGATGACGGCATGAAAATTATTCTTTCAGGAGCATCAAGATTTTTAGCTGAGGCATATGAACCAAACAGCGGGAGGGCGGTGGCCATAGATAAGTGCGCAAGTAGCCGTGTGTGATTAATCAGGGATAGCTAAAGCCTAATTCAAGCCCCAATCAATTAGTTCAAGGCTCATTATCTAGTCTACACACCACCTGGAGAGCACTGAAGCCACTCGCCCAGTGTGGACAAAAGTTGTAGGATGTCTCACACACACACACACACACACACACACACACACACACACACACACACACACACACACACACACACACACACACACACACACACACACACACACAATGTTGGGCCAATTGCACATTGGGATGAAAATGTCTGTCTAAGTAGGGAGAATAAAGAGCCTCAGGGCTTCGCTTTACATTTACAAGAAGACGACGGATTAAAGGTGGTGGTGCGAGCCAATTACACTTCGCCGGACCCGCGCTGACATCGAAAGAGCAAAAAAAAAAAAAAAAAAAAGAAGATGAAGAAGGCTTAGGGAGCTCAGCGGCAGAGAAAAGGCCGCCGACGACAGACGGCAAAAGGACGGCGAAGGAGAGATTGTCTCCGAGGTGCGAGGATGAGCGAGGGGGGTTGAGGCAATTGTACGGATGGTTGCAACGCAAACGAAGGTGTTAAGAAGAGAAAGAAAGCAAGGTGGCGTAGGGTTGGATTTATCAGAGGCGAGAGGAATCCAATGTCAGACACCTCCCTCGGGATATATATAAAAAAAAAAAAAAGCTTCGGCGACGACTCCGAGCGCCGCAACTGTGCGGAAAACCTTGGGGTGAGAGAGCAGGAAAGCACGCCAAGGTCAAGTCAACAAAACAGTCCAGTTTATTAATAAAAAAGGCAACCTACTGCACAGTTGGGCCGAAATTGTTCTGTGTTGCTATCACGACATAAACAAGAACTCTGGTGAGAGTTTCTAAAATGCAAAATCACCAATTTGGCACACAGTGATACTGTGGCTTACGAACTTAATTGGTTCGCAGACAGAGTGTGTAAGGCGAAAAGTGTGTATCCCAAAAATTAATTTCCCATAGGAAACCATTAAAATGAGAATAATCTGTTCCCGGGTCACCATAAAACGTAATTTAAAACTAAATAAGCCTTAAAACTACACAAAATATACCTTATTTTATGTATAATAAATGTGCTACGGCAGGGGTGTCAAAGTCATTTTTTGCCGCGGGCCACATTGTAGTTATGGTTTCCTCTCGAGGGCCGTTATGAATTTGGGAAACCCATTAGAATGTTTAAATCCCTTCAAATATTACATATAGAGCACACAGCAAATTAATGAATAACTCGTTTTCAAATCTGAAGTCAACAATAATGACTTTTATTGTGGTTGACATCCAAAAATATGAAAATTTGGCTCAGATTTTAGCAATCATTATGGAATTTAACAAGTTTGATTTGCTTTCGCGGGCCGAAAAAAATGATGTGGCGGGCCGGATTTGGCCCGCGGGCCCTGACTTTGACACCTGTGTGCTATGGTATTATAATGAAAGAAATAAACTGTACTTTATAATAAAGTCGTCTTATTTATCTTTGTGATGGTAGTTGATGGCTTGATGGAATGGATAGCTTTTAGCATAAAGTGTCTCAAGGAGCTCTGGGTTTTACATCTTGGAAGTTGTGATATTGCAACAGCAACAGATGCAAGCAAACACACTAGAAACATCATTAATAGCTGGTTCTCTTGCTTGTCTTCATTTCAAATTGAACTGATGGCTAGTGCGGGTTATTTGTGGAGCCTGATTGATGAGAATTTTAACCTTGCAGTCTACACTCTGCCTTTGAACTATCAAAGTTAAAACGAGTCCAAATTTCACGGTTTCCTATCCGTTTTGTCATTCCCTCTCCGTCGTCTGCCAGTCTATTTAATGTTTAAACCATTGATTGATTCAGACATAGCACTACTGAAGGCCTAACGACACCACTGCAAAAAAATATATGTCTTCAAAAGTTCATATCCTGCATCCATCTGCTTTATGAACTTCAAGTTTGGTGGCAATTGGACAAAATCTCTCAGTCAAACGACAACAACGCTAACATTGAAACAACAGTCTCTCAAAATCATGGCTGTTAACAGCAAATCAAAAACGTTCACTTTCAGGCACACTTCAGTGTAACATGAAGTAAATATTCTATAACGCCAAGCAGGTCAAAGACTAAATAAGCCACGGTCGTGCTCTTTTGCTCAGACAGCGCCGCCTAAGATAGCCACGACTCCAGGGTCCAAAGGGTGAATTTTTAATGGAGCGAGGACGTGCGTAGCACTTAACGAGGCTCTCATTCACCGTAATGTGTGGAGCAGCTGGAGATTTTGTCAATGAAGATGAATTCTGAGAGTTAAAGGGGCTCTCAAATAAAGGAAGAACATTGACAAAAGTGGGGGCGGTGAGTTGCGACTCGTAAAAACTCAGATCATTGAAATGAACACAAAAGTCAGCTCATGTTCTGTTGCCATAAAAAATGCTTACATATACAGTAAAGTCTCGTTATATCGATATCGGAATGTATCGATAGTCCCGGTTATATCGATACTATTTCTATGCACGCACGGAGAAAATTACATGCAAACAGGGTCGGATATATCGATAGTCCCGGTTATATCGATATTTTTTCGGACTCCCTTGAATATCGATATAACGAGACTTTACTGTATTTCTTAACTCATTGACTGCCATTTTGGAATTTATTCAGGAATTGAAAATATGACAGAGCACCATTCCCGAATTAGTTCTGGTTTTGTTTTTCATTGCTTGAGTGCCGATAAAGCGCTTAACAGATATCTGGCCAAGTTTTTCGCTTCCACAAGGGGGCAGCATTTCACTTTTTTCCCATGTTAGCGCTTTGTTCCAGCTTCAACTGTTGTTAAAGCGCTATATAAACTATATTTTGGACAGCCGCTCTCATTTCAAGCTCATATAACTCCAGAACCATATGATTTAGGAATCAACGCTGTTGAAATAAGAGAGTCTAGGATTTCTAGCGCTGTACTGAATGTTTATGTAGTAATTTTATGAAAAATGCTTGCATAAAACAGTTTTGATGCTATGTTACAAAAACAACTAAATATATATATTTTTCAATTGTTCCAATTTGTTTTTTTTTAATTTCTATTTCATCAGGATATTTAGATTAAAATAAAAAAAGGACGAATGGATGAGACTTTCAAAAATTACACAGCTCTATTGCACATTTAAAGCACCATATAAACCAATATGTATGTATTGCACTGTATTTTGGACGGATGCCCTCATTTCAAGCTCATATAACTCCAGACCCATATCATTTAGGAATTAACTCTTTTTTTCTGGTGAAAGAAAAGAGTCTAAGGTTTCTTACGCTGCGTTAAATGTTTATGTAGTCCTAAAACTCAATATTCCGTGGGTCCCAGAATTCCAGTGACAATGACAAAAACCCTGGCGCTGCAGTGGGTGCATTTTTGCACGTCTGGCAGTCAATGAGTTAACAGCAAGTGCCTGATAATAATAATAAGGATACATTTCATTTATCAGCGCCTTTCAAAACTCTCACGGTCACTTTATAGTCACAGGATAAGTTTTTCTGTGTGTGAGCAGCCGCAGTGACACGCGCCAGCCTTCACTCAACCCGGAAGTAACTCAAATAAAATAGTAAGAGAAATAGATAGAAAGCTAGCTAGCAAGTCAATAGATAGCTAATAGCTAGCCAGCTAGATAGCTAGCCAGCCAGCCAGAAAGCGATTGTAAGGTATTCTGTTGACTTTCATTGATGCGTGATGTTTATTCCTCAGTCGAAAAGGAAGAGCGATTAATCGCTTCAAACTGTCTCGCAGCTGCCCTTAAGATGAAATGATGCTATCTATTTTTTATTTTATTTTTTATTTTTAGTACCTGACCTTCTCACATCAGCATCCTCTACCCCCCACCACACCCCCGACACACACACACACAGTAACCACCTCGCCTCTGTTAATGAGCAACGTCCCAATGCGGTCCATCATAGACTCATTACAGGAAGGCCGGTCAGGCTGTATTTTAATAAACAGACCAAGACGGCGAGCTTCCGCGTAAACACCAGCAACCTTGAGGAGGCCAAATTACAGTAAAGTCTCGTTATATCGATATCGGTTATATCGATAGTACCGCTTATTACGATACTATTTCTATGAACGCAAGGAGAAAATTACATGCGCGCAGGGTCGGATATATCGATAGTCCCGGTTATATCGATATTTTTTCCGACTCCCGAGAATATCGATATAACGAGACTTTTTATTTCGGCCCAAATTCGTTATGCTGATGAGGTGATACCGGTGGGAGTGGGGCAAATAGGCCAGTCGTTAGTCAGGAATGTAGGAACAATCAGTGGGGCCACAGGGAGTGGTCCTCTGCTCCCCCCCAACCTGATAGTAGGGACATATCATAGCTGTGTCCGGCGCCACCATGTCTGGACATTAGGGATACAGTAAAGTCTCGTTATATCGATATTCAAGGGAGTCCGAAAAAATATCGATATAACCGGGACTATCGATATATCCGACCCTGTTTGCATGTAATTTTCCGTGAAAAAATATCGATATAACCGGGACTATCGATATATCCGATATTGATATAACGAGACTTTACTGTATATAAATAGGGCCGATACGACCAGTCAGACTTTAATTCGCTAACGAAGCCTCTTGGATAGGAGGCGAAACGTCCGAAACCTTCAAATTTGTACAGATGACGGCTGAAGAAACCTTCTCATCGATTCAGACACTGATGTATATAAGATTGTAACTTGATATGTTCCGTAGCTAATACACACATTTTTAACATAATTTTATTGTAGCTTGATCACAAATAAGACAACACCGCACGCCGCCCCCCGACCTAGGTACACGTTGTCCTATGGTCGCACTGTTGCGCAATAAGTCGCGCTTCATTAAAACCAAATTTCATCCGCGCTCTTTTTTTTTTTTTTTTTTTTTTTTTTTTTTTTTTTTTTTTTTTTTTTTTTACAAGCACGGACGCGGCCGGAACCGCCAGGGAAATACAATTCCATTCCATTTGGAGGTTATCTTAATATACGAGCTTGTCTCCGCCACGCTGCACGGCAGTTACGAGGCGGCCAAACACCCGCAGCATGGCAATATCACTCGGGCGCCTTTTCAGCGCACAAAGCAATTAGCAGACTGACTGACTGAAAGTGCGTAAGTGTATGTGTGTTTGTGTGTGTGTTTACCTCCACTAAAATCAGCATCCGATGTTATTAACACAGTGTTCACTGTGGATTACGGTTAGTTTGTTTGTTTGTTTATCGCTCGCCTAATCGTGATGACAATCCTCAAGCAAAGGAATGAAGCGCCACAAAATGGCGTCCGCAAGCAGGTAAAAAAAAATGGCTTCCAAATCAGTCAGGATTTCAAAGAAAAAAAATGAATAACTCACTTAGTCATGACAAATGGAGTCCGATCAAGTCCGATCTCTCCGCGTTGGCGCTCCTCGGCTTGCTATCTGTCGCCGCCTCTGTGACGCCCGATCGCTCTTTGCGCCGCTATCCATCCACCCCGGAGGCCCCGAGCACCCTTCACCTGTCAAATGCGAGAGGATGACTGAGGTTGAGCGTGACGGATGTGTGGGACACGTATCTGTAATAGTGTCTTACTCGGAAGATGATAAATAGACTTGAAATTGTAACGTTTTGTCATTCACACACACATCGCACTATGCTACACTATGTGGCGTCGAATGCGTTAGCTGAGCAAGATGGTCACTCAATTTGATCTCCATGTTTAATTTGCTAACTAAAACATCCTAATTCTGTCCCCAATTATCTCATTCACAGTTAGACATGTGCCAGGGTTTTTGTCATTGGCACTTGAATTCCAGGACCCACAGAACATTGAGTTTTAGGACGACATAAACATTAGACATTCATATTGGTTGATATGACTTTTAGTGTATAGTATTTGATTATTAATGTGAGTTTTGGGGAAAACGCATTGTCAATCTCGTTGGCTATATATGAGCTACCTAGCTAGCTAGCTACCTAGCTAGCTCCCTAGCTAACTATTAGCTAGCTACCTAGCTAACTATTAGCTAGCTATCTAGTTCGATATTAGCTAGCTACCTAGCTAGCTATTTGCTATATATTAGCAGTCTAGCTGGCTATCTCGCTGGCTATATATTAGCTATGTATCCGGTTAGCTATCAGCTATATATTAGCTAGCTTTCTATCTATTTGAGTTACTTCCGGGTTGGTGAACGCTGGGACGTGTGGCTGCCGCTGCTCACCCACAGAAAAAGATATCCTGTAACTGTAAAGTGACCTTGAGAGTTTTGAAAGGCGCTTATAAATGAATAAATATAATAATAATAATAATAATAATAATAAATGAATAATTATTATTATTATTTATCAATATTTATTTTGTTGTTTTTGTAACATAGCATCATAATACTTTATATACTTTATACAAGCATTTTTCATAAAATTACTACATAAACATTCAGTACAGCGTTAGAAACCTTAAATCTTCTTTAATCCGACTTAATTCTTAAATTACAGTATATGGGTCTCGAGTTATATGAATTTGAAATGAGGGCGGCTGTCCAAAATACAATTTATATCGCGCTTTAAAAACAGGTGAAGCTGGAACAAAGCGCGAACATGTGAAAAAGGGCAAATGCTGCCCCCTTGTGGAAGGGAAAAACATTGCCAGAGGTCTGACCAGTGCTTTCTCGGCACCTAAGCAAGAAAAAACAAAACCCGAACAAAAAATGGCAATGGTGCTCTGTCATATTTTCAATTCACAAATAAATTTGTGAATGAGTTAAAATGCCATTAATCTTTTCTATTGGCAATGTACTTTTCGTGGCATGTGCCTTGGCGAATCGGGGGCAGTAGAATGTCTATATCTTTAAAATAACCCGCTTTTACTGACATTTTCTTCATTCCATGCATATCAGGGTTATAAAGTCTCCTTTTGAATAAGACAGATAAGTAAAACTATCGACTGTTTGCCAACGTTCATTTCAAAGCAATTGACCTGGTGCACAAATAGACATTCTATTAGCAGCAAGGCAGGAGTCTTTGACCTTATCAACAGAAATGTCATTGCTTCATCTTCTTGGGCAAAAATAAACAATAAGAAAAATTATGAGTATAAATGAAAATAAATATATTAAAAAAAATGTGCGAAAGAGCCGTTGAATTTTTGAAAGTCTCATCCATTTGTCTTTTTGATTTTAACTCATTCACTGCTATTCACATAGTTATTCCAGAATTGAAAATATAACAGAGCGCCATTCCTGAATTTGTTTGGGCTTTGTTTTTTTCATGCTTGGGTGCCGATAAAGCGCTGGTCAGACCGTTGGCAATGTTTTTCCCTTCAACAAGGGGACAGCAACAGTGTTTTGTTCCAGCTTCAGCTGTTGTTCAAGACCTTTATTAACCAATATGTCTTTAATATAATAATAATAATAATAATAATAATAATAATAATAATAATAATAAATTTCATTTATTAGCGCCTTTCAAAACTCTCAAATTCACTTTATAGTCACGGGGATAAGTTTTCCTGTGGGTGCGCAACGGCAGCCACATGGACCTGCGTTCACTCAATCCGAAAGTAATTCAAATAGATAGAAAGCTAGCTAGCTAGCTAATAGATAGCCAATAGATAGCTAATAGATAGACAGCTAGCTAGGTAGCTGTATAATTAATAGATAGCCTGCATGATAGCTAGCGAGCCAGCCAGATAGCTAATATATAACAAAAAGATAGCCAGCTACTAGCTGGCAAATAGATAACTAATAGATAGATAGCGAGATAGCTAATAGAGAGCAAATAGACAGCTAGCTAGGCAGTTTTTCTGTGGGTGAGCAGCGGCAGCCGCATGCGCCAGCGTTCACTCAACCCGGGATAACTCAATGTATTGCATTGTATTTTGGACAGCTGCCCTCATTTCAAGCTCATAACTCCAGATCCATATAATTTAAGAATTAACAATGTTTTTCTGATGAAAAAATGCTTGATTAATTGCTATTTTTTAAGTCACTTGCGTCCAATGAGCACAAGTTTGTCTACCCCTTTTGTCATCTATCCTTGGAACTACAAAAAAAAGGAACCGCTTCAAAATAACTGGATAAATAAAGAACAATATCTCACATTTCTCCTCCCATAAAAACTGTCAAATCTGAGATCTCGAACCCCCATTAAAAAAATCCCTTTTCCTTCACAATGAGACAAGGGGGGCTCGTCACGCCGCCGGCCCAATGCGTCAAGTGAATGATGGGGAGGTGAGGAGAAGAGGAGGGAAGCAGTGACAGGCTTGTACTGCATGCAAAACAAGGCCAGTGCGCACACACATTCCTGTTTCAACTCCGGATAAAGAGTGAGGACCACCGTTGCTGATAAGTATTGAGAAGGACTAGTGTTACATTTGAAGACTAAATGTCACCGCGTTTGGACTTGAAAACTGAAATAACAGCATGAGTGAGGTTACTGAATGGATACATTCAAAGTCCTCACCCGTGTAGTGAATTTGGTTAAAATATCATATTACTTTTTGTGGTAGAAACTTTTTCCTCTCGTTAACCACGCACACACACAGATAAACACACACAGTGAGTAAAAAGTGAAATGAAAATGCACACCAAAAAAAAAATCATTTTGGGTGAATTTGTGAAGACCTCTCTGAAACTTTAACAGATTCATATAGAGACCCTCTAGAAGCCTTTAGAATGAAAAACTTGTGAGGACCGGTTAAAATTGTCCTCACTCCGTACAGTATAAAATCTTAGTGGTCCTCATAAGACTAGTCATACACACACACACACACACACACACACACACACACACACACACACACACACACACACACACACACACACACACACACACACACACACACACACACACACACACACACACACACACACACACACACACACACACACACTATCAAATTCACATTCTATCCAATGTGTGAGGAAAGTCAGACAGACAGACAGAGACAGTCTGACTCAAGTTAACAAAAGCATTGGTCAAAAAATAATAATAATATCTGGATCCCGGTGATAACGTTGTATAATCCATTCTTTTTATTGTGAGTTTATTTAATAAGGATAAGAATCGCAAAGGACCCGACATTATAATTTATTTTCCTCCGATAGAGAGGCTATCAACACGCAGACATGACAACCATCATTTGGTGGAAAGAAAAAAAAAAAAAACACTGCTGCACAATATGATATCCATCCAATGTGCTATGGTATTATAATTAAAGAAATGAAATGTACAGTATAATAAAGTCATTTTATTTACCTTTGTTGTGGTCGATGGCTTGATGGAATGGATAGCTTTTTTGCATAAAGTGTCTCAAGGAGCTCTGGGTTGTACATCTTAGAAGTTGTGATATTGCAACAGCAACAGATGCAAGCAGACACACCAGAAACTTCATTAATAGCCGATTCCCTTGCTTGTATGGTCTCTTCAAATTGTCCAGATGGCTTATGCGGGTTACTTGTGGAGCCTGATTGATAGGATATTTCAACCTTGCAGTCTACACACTGCCTTTGTCCAAATTTCACTGTGTCCAAATTTCACTGTTTTCTATCCATTTTCTCACCATTTCATTTTTTTTTCACTTTTGTTTTTTTGTTTCAAGCTCTGTCGTCTCCCTTTCGTGTGTGTTTGTTTCTGTAACCGCAATCACGTGCGGCTTCACAGATATCACTGTACTGCGTACCCCTTTGAACTCTTCAACAGTAGCCAAAATGGAACTGTATAGTGCCACTTATTTTAACCTTGCAGTCTACAGTCTGTCTTCTGAACTATCAATAAAGTTGGCTAGCATTTCAGGAGCTCAAAAAACCATTGTGGAGCTCCGTGCGTTTCCCGAAAAATAGTTCGTATGCCAAGATTATATTCTCGTGAATTTAACGTTCGTAAGGCAAAAAGTTTGTTAGCTAAAGTGTTCGTAAGTCGAAGTATCACTGTAATCGCAAAATGGCATTTATAGGATAGGTGATAAACGAAATGAAAATCATCACGATAACTTGTCATCAACAATTACAATATCACAATTTCTGTTCTGAATCTCCTGTCCCACGTAAATCCGTGTCAATTCCAAGCCGCGACAGTTCCACATACGCTCTGCGCAGACGCTGCTTTCTTCTCATGGCGGGCTCATCAAGCCATGCATCCATCCATTTTGAATATGAACGCAATGGAAACAAATGGATAAAGCATTTTGTTTGTAAATAGCCATCTGCAACGGTGCACTAAGGCTTACTCATCGATACCAGCTGGCCGAGGCACGATTGACTTGGCGGGTACGATAACACGACGCGCATCAACAAGTTAGCCGGTTTGTGAGTCATCCCTATAGCACACGGCCTCATTGGTCGCATTGGAAGGAAAACTTGAGTTACTTTGACATTTTTTAAAGTAATTTCTTTTTGCATCCAGTTGAGAATTAACATTTTTGAGAACCGAGTGTTCAGACTGTGGATGACAGTCACGTCACACCAGACGTCCACATGTCCACTTTGGTTTCACGCGTAATAAGGCGAAACTGTTCATCGGGTTTATTAGCTATCTAACTGGCTGGCTGGCTATCTAGCTAGCTATCTATTAGCTATATGGCGATCGAGCTGGATAGCTTTCTAGCTAGCTAGCTACCTATCTTTTGGCTATCTAGCTGGCTAACTATCTATTAGCTATATGGCGATTGAGCTGGATAGCTTTCTGGCTATCTAGCCATCGGCTATCTAGCCATCGGCTAACTAGCCCTCGGCTAACTAGCCATCGCTAACTAGCCATCGGCTAACTAGACATCGGCTATCTATCTATCAGCTAGCTCGCTGGCTATCTATTCTATCGATTTGAGTTATTTTGGGGGGTTGGCGCATGTGGCTGCCGCTGCTCACCCACAGAAAAAACTTTTATCCTGTGACTGTAAAGTGACCTTGAGAGTTTTGAAAGGTGCTTAGAAATTAAATGTATTATTATGTGGTCGCATCGGACACATGCTGTACAGTATGGAACATTTTGGTCTTGACTTCCCCTTTAAGCATATTGTATAAAGCATCAATAAAGGTGAAAATTAAAATTAAAATGTACTCAAAAATTAATTTAAAAACGAAATTAAAAAAAGAATTACTATTTTTTAAATAGACTACAGAATGACCACTCCACAAAAGCCTTAAAACCTTAAAAAAGATAACCTGCATGGAAAATTAACGGATGGATGAAAACCAAAATTGATCCACTTCAGCACATTCGGTTTCCATCTTTTGAAATAACGCTTTCTAAGCTTGAAAAGAATAAATATTTGCTCACTACGGTATTTGATGTACGCGCATATCAATACCCATACAAAATCCATATGGGGATCGATCCGCCTGTAACTACTGTGAAGTATACACATTGTGCATTATTTGAGGAACTGCTGATGCATCACGCTCGCGGCGAGGTTCTTTTTTCGGCGACCCCTCCCTGCGGTGCCGGTCACCGTCCCGATGACCTCAGGGGGTCCTGGACTGCGCACCGCCGGGTTGGCCTTTAGTGACATTTGTCATGTTTATCCAGTGTAAGCAAACAACAGCGCTTGTGTACGTGTGTGTCTTTTGACCTCCGTTCAGCAGCGAATAATGAGAAGCAGAAAGGGCCTCCTCAAAGGCCAAACGCACATTCCTATGTTGTCCGGAATGTTTCTATACAAACAGTGAATGCACGCCTGCCACCCCCTACTGTTTTGTGGTTCACTATTCACAAATTCAGCTATACATATTTTTTCTGTGTGTATATATATATATATATACACACACAGTGAAGTCTCGTTATATCGATAGTACTGCTTATTACGATACTATTTCTATGAACGCAAGGAGAAAATTTACATGCCGCAGGATCGCATATATCGATAGTCCGGTTATATCGATATTTTTTTCAGACTCCCGAGAATATCGATCTAACGAGACTTTACTGTATATATACAGTAAAGTCTCGTTATATCGATATTCAAGGGAGTCCGAAAAAATATCGATATAACCGGGACTATCGATATATCCGATATCGATAAAACGAGACTTTACTGTATATATATATATATATATATATATATATATATATATATATATATATATATATATATATATATATATATATATATATATATAGTGGGGCCTTGGCTTTCAAACTTAATCGGTTCCCAGACAGAGTGTGTAAGGCAAAAAATGTGTATCCCAAAAATTAATCTCGCATAGGAAACCATTAAAATGAGAATAATCCTTTCCCAGGTCTCCATAAAATATAATTTGCAACTAAATAAGCCTTATAACTACACACAATATACCTTATTCTATGTATAATAAAGGTCGGCTGAGGTGCTGTTCGGTCGTGTGCTTTGGTGTTCTTCCGCCGAAGATTACTCCGACAACCGTGGTGGGTGTGTATCCCGTAAAGTAGTGCTTAATCTAAGGTTTAATTTTCATAAATATATGTTCCTAAACCGAAAATTTCGTAAGGCAAGGTGTTCGTGAACCGAGGCCCTACTGTATATACACGTGTGTATGCGTGTGTATGAGTGTGTGTATAAAATGAATGTGTATATATATATATATATATATATATATATATATACATATTAGATATGTGTGTGTATATATTCTAGTTTCTGTATGATTGTGGGGACACAAACCTATATGTGTGTATGCATACACACACACACACACACACACACACACACACACACACACACACACACACACACACACACACACACACACACACACACACACACACACACACACACACACACACACACACACACTTACAGTATACACACATACACACACATCTACAGTATACACACACGCAAATATATATATATACATATGACAGTATGTGTCAACTTCTCAGCATGGTCACAAAAAAACAAACACTTCCACTTATTCGAATAATTGGTGTCAAGGAAGTCTGTCTCTACTGAGAGTCTGAATGTTAATGAAGAATTAAGATTAGATTGGGTTGTTTATGGAAATTGCGGAGAATCACTATCAGGTACACGTACATATGCAAATCAGCACCAAAAAAAAAATTTAAAAAAAAAAAAAAATCACATTTTCATCAGGCTTTTATTTTTAAGGGTTATGCTGTCAAATGAGTTAGAAATTATACAAAAGTGATTTGGGTTCCAAAGTTAATGGTATCATTATGGTTGCAATTATAAACATTTTGCAGGGGGCGTCAATGACCCGCAATTTGCGGCAAATCTTGCTCCTTCTCCCCCAGTTACTGCATTTGTCCTCCAACAATGATTTTGTCTTTGTTGATCTCATTGCCGGCGATCGTCTGGATGACGCTTTTCGCTGGGGCTGCCGGTTCCCCCGTGGCCAATTTCAGCGCCACAAATTAAACTGTCATAACGGCCATAACGACAATTAATGAGCGGGATCGGGCGCTGGAATCTGCATGGGCGAGCACCTTCAGGCTCTCACGTAGAGAGCAGGGTGTGCGATATTTTATTTTATTTTTTTTTTTTTCATTTTTGATGATCAATTCAGGAATTTTGTAACAGGGGTGCGATTGTAGTGAACGCAGCTGCTTCAAAGCAACAAAGACATGTCAGTGGAGGTCAAAGATTATGCATTTTTCCTTTCATATTGACAAATTGATCGAACCTTTTGGGAGACTAAAAGTGGATTATTTGTTCACTGCAAGTAATAATAATAATAATAATAATAATAATAATAATAATAATAATAATAATAATAATAAATACATTTCATTTACAAGCACCTTTCAAAACTCTCAAGGTCACTTTACAATCACAGGATACAGTCGCTAATAGTTAGCTACCTCGCCAGCTAGATAGCTAAATTATAGTGAGCTAGATAGCTAGCAAGCCATCCAGACGTCTAATAGATAGCAAATAGATAGGTAGGTAGCTAGCCAGCTAGCTAATAGATACAGTAATAATAATAATAAAATTTCATTTATAAGCACCTTTCAAAACTCTCAAGGTCACTTTACAGTCACAGGATACAGTCGCTAACAGATAGCTACCTCGCCAGCTAAATAGCTAGATAGCAAGATAGCTAGTGAGCCAGCTAGACAGCTAATAGATAGCAAATACATAATAATAATAATACATTTCATTGATAAGTGCCTTTCAAAACTCTCAAGGACACTTTACAGTCATGTAATTTTTTTGTGCGGGTGAGTAGCGGCAGCCATTCGCGCCAGCGTTCACTCAACCAGGAAGTAACTCAAATAGTTTACAGTCACAGGATACAGTTGCTAACAGATAGCTACCTAGCCAGCTAGATAGCTAGTGAGCCAGCTAGACAGCTAATACATAGCAAATACAAAGTTAGGTTAATTAGCTTGCTAGCTAGCTAAACTGTCATAAATAGTTTATTTTTATTATGAACTGCACAGACACCTATATGACTACGGCGACAGTGCGGCCATATTGGATGTGGCAAAGTGATGGAAATGGTGAATATGATTTGTCTTTGAGGGTGTATCATCAAGCTTGAAGACCCCCAAAAAAACTTGTCCATTAGGGATCATTAATGTGAAACAGTAACATTTTTACAAAAATGCACATTAGGTCTGTTGTAAACAGATGTTTATGAAGAAAATAAGTCCTTCAATGTTTACAAATTTCATCACTGGTTCCCAAAAACTAATAGATTTTTAATTGTGATTCTTTTAAAACTCAATATTATCTTGAATATTTGGGGGGAAAACATAGCCATTGATTCTAACTCCCTTTCACGTATGAAAAAGTGGCCTTTGCCTTTCTTTCCAGGGGAGCTGCACAACACCGCCGCTGACAGGAGTACAAATAAATTGAGCATTAGCCAAAATGGTGATTAACGCATGGTGGACTGTAATGCTAAATGCCTCCATAGAACGTGGCGAAGACGCGCTCTGATCGTGAGAGACAAAAATGGCACCCACTGAAAATTAATGACTTCGTTTTATGGCGCAAGGTGCGTGTGTGTGAGTGGGTGAAGAAGTTTGCTCAAGTGACTCTTTGTGAGAACGAATGATATCTGCACATGCTTTTTCGCTGATAATCAAAACATTATTTATTTAATTACAGTTCAATTTCAACGACCAGTCATATGATTGCATAACTGTATCGGTAATTTGCATTCATCTGGACTATTTTCCCCAAACATCAAATTACATCTTTCGAAGTGTTGTTAAGGTTTTGCTCTTATCGGGTATCCTCAACAAGGCCGCCAAAATAAAAGGAAAAGTATTCCACAGCAAATTTCAACCGTAGATTTATGTTTCGTTTAATACCTGAGAAAGGCAGACATTTTTTTTTACTAGATCTTATAAAAATGACACACCTGATAGCTTCGCAGCTTCTGCCTGTGGGTTGTCAGCCATCTTGTCCAGGAATGGGGGGGGGGCCTCAGGGGGGGGGGGGCATCGGCGACATTTTGGACATCTGGCTCCTTGTCATTTGTCTGGACGACACACACACACGCACACACCCGCATCCATAAAGTTTGCAAAGTCAAGATGGACGGCATGGGTATAGAAATGGAAGTTATGATTTCGGATTGGCCTTGAATGCAACATTGCATTCTATTTCATCTGTGTAAGTTCTCAGTCGTACAGGAGTGGTAGATGGATGAAAAGTTTATTCAATACATTGTAAAAATGAAAATTGTAAAGAGCAATACATCGGTGAGACTAAACAAATTGTCAAAAAAAAAAGACTATCAACATCGCAGTGATAACACAAGTGGCCCTCAATCGGCAGTACATATGCACCTAAAAGCTAGCAACCACTCATTTGACGACAATGAGGTTAAGATCTGAGCGAAAGAAAATAGATGGTTTGAAAGTAGAGTAAAAAAAGCTATTTTCATAAAACAGCAAAATCCTTCACTAAATCGCCATGGTGGGGTGAGGTTTAATTTGAATCGTTCGTGCAACAGACTTCTGAGGCAACATAGGCTTAGTTATGCTGATGAGGTGATACCAGAGCAAATGGGGCAATCATGCCATTCGTAGACTCCATACTCAGGCAGGACAATAGAAACAGAATCAGAATCAGAATCATCTTTATTGCCAAGTATGTAGAACACACAAGGAATTTGTTTACGGTAGAACACGCTGCACTAGTATCGTCGTCAAAAAAACTGCTAAGTGGCACTATACAGTTCCATTTTGGCTACTGTTGAAGAGTTCAAAGAGTTAATGGCTTGGGGGAAGAAGCTGTTTAAATGTCTGCTGGATTTGGTGCGCATGGATCGGTAGCGCCTGCCTGAGGGGAGTAGCTGGAAAAGGTGGTGGGCAGGGTGCGGAGGGTCCAGTAGGATTTTCCGCGCCCTTGTTCGGATTCTTGAAGTAATCAGATTCTAGAAGTAATCAGTGTAGCCGCAGGGAGTAGTCCTCTGCTCCACCCAAGCTGAGAACAGGGACCTATCATAGCAGAGTCTGGCATTGCCGCGTCTGGACAGTAGGGATATCTATATATAGGGTTAAAACTACCAGCATTTTTTTTAGTTCGCTGACGAAGCCTCTTGAATAAGAAGCGAAACGTCCGACACCTTCTAAGAAGTACAGATGAGGGGTGAGGAAACCTTCTCATCGAATGGATTCTATTGTATTCAATGTGATGGATGGATGGAAATGACCAGGAGATTTGGAACTATCATTCGACTGCGTGAGAAAATTCAATTTCCCGCTAAACCTGAAGGCTACACCTCAGTTGGATGAATGGATGGCTTCATACGACGCGGACCGTTCCTGAAGGCTACGTGCCAGATTCAATTAGATAGATGCATGGATAGGATGGCTGTCATGCCGCGAAAGGCAAAACATCTCAGTGAACTGCTACACTTGCTACAAACTGACACTGTCCTGGAAGGTTACAGCTGCTCAAAGAAACAAAGTCTAACCACATTTTACATGATGAAAAATGTCTCTTGATGGGTACACCGAGCAATTAACTTGCCCGAGGAAAAGCCTCGGGGCAGACCGGTGAACAGTCTGCAACGCGTCGCCCGGGCTCGAACGACAGACATTCTATTACATTTATTTGATTCTTTCCAGATGAACGACACGAGAGCGAATCCCGTCGAGTCGGCGTTATCTGCACTAACCCGCAATCCTCCCCGGCGAGCGCCTGGCGGGCACAACAAAAGGCGCTAAAGCAATTATGACGGCGCTTTATCGTCTCCACGGTGACCGACGGCGGGTCGCCCAACGTGCACCGGCGGCTTAACGCATGTAAACACGCCGACATAAAGGCGGAGTCTAAAGAGCTGTTGCACCTTTTTTTTCCGATAATGTTCGGTGGCTTTGGCCACCGAACAATGCAAAACATATATAGCGATGATGTGGCTAGATAACTGGGAGTTTCGTTCAATTTTTTTTTTGTATCAACTAGGTTGTTGTGAAGTCTGCTAGCACCCAAACATTTTTTTTTTACAGCAGATGGAAGATGAGTAGCGATAAACACTCGCCTTTAAAGGACAACCGACATCTCCGGACAAGTTGTGTCCATAATTTGTAAAATCGCTTCAAATGACTTCTACTGAGCATTTTTTTACAAAGATTCCACCACATACAGCTATATTTTACGTTTTAAGACTCACACTGAATATTCCGGAAGTCTTGTTTTTGAGTTGGTGACGAGTCCTCACCCTACGTCACTGAAGGAACGCCCCTAACCGAGAAAGGACATACCTTGCATCGCCTCAATGCATTTTGCGGTACTTTGTTTGGTCTGAAAACTTCGTGTTGATCCGTGTTGATGGCGAAATTAGAAGGAAAACACATAAATCACACGATGGTGAATCGTTGTGTGTTGGGCCAAGACTTCTACAGTGTATTTGATGTTCGCTTACAAAACGTCCCAGGAGACAATTTCCACGGAGCTTTGTCGCCTTCTTCTGCCTTTTTTTGGGTACTGTGAGTATTAAAAAGTTTGTCACTACATTGCTCTCCAGATACATCAAAATGACCGGAATAAATTCTTTAATCGATTGCAAACATGTATGCTTTCCTCTTCAGAACTATTTGAATCATATTCATAACTGGATGAGTAACAAGAAAGCATCTTTTCCGAATCTGAAGCCATTGTTTTGATTCTCGAGCAAGGCCAGACATCTTGGCGTTACACCACGAAAAAGGGGGCGGGACCTTCTGAAAGTGGCCACTTCTGGATTAAATTTGAAGTAGTTTTTGGACACCAAGTCATTTTTATTGGTGTTTTGCATTTGACTAAAAATATCATACTGCGTGTTTTGGGTATTTTAGATGCTATAAAACGTTTTTCTGATGTCAGTTAGCTAGCTTTCTATCTATTTGAGTTAAAAACAAACAAAAAAGTGATGTCAGTTGTCCTTTAAAAGCCTTACCGAGTCGTACAAGCCCGGCGACAACAAAGCCTTTAAATCACCCAACGTTTGGCAATTGTCAACCATATTTCTGATGTTCAAATGCGCCTATGATCTTCACAAAAACATGTATGTTGTTTGAAGTCCTCGTTTTGTCTTTGATGTTCATAAAACACGCTTGTTGTTTGAACACTCGCTGAAGTTACATTCATGGAAGACATTTTCACGACCTTGCAATTTTACAGCCTTTGAAAAATTCCACTCCGAGATGACCAGGATGTGACGAAAGACTACATGAAATGCGAGCAGGTGTGAGTTTCAAATATTCACATGCAGAGGTTGCTTTTGATGTTTCAAATAATTTATATACAGGTTATATCATTTTTGGTACAAGAAAGGCTTAACTTTAAGAAATGACGATGCAGTCAGCAAATATTGCCTCATATTATAATTATTAGCTAACTATTAGCTAGTTTGCTAGCTTTCTATCTATTTGAGCTACTTTCGCGTTCAGTGAACGCTGGCGCGCGTGGCTGCCACTGCTCGCCCACAGAAAAACTTGTCCTGCGACTGTAAAGTGACCTTTAGAGTTTTGAAAGGCGCTTAGAAATCAAATGTATTGTTATGATAATTATAAAATGGCGTCCATGTTATTAATAATAACATTAATAACAACACTATTAATAATACATTTCATTTGTAAGCGCCTTTCAAAACTCTCAAGGTCACTGGATCAGTATTTCTGTGGGTGAGCAGCAGTAGTCACACGCGCCACCATTCACTCAACCCGGAATAACTCAAATAGATCGACAGCTAGCTAGCTAGCAATTTGATAGCTAATAGATAGCCAGCCAGCTAGCCAACAGATAGCCAACAGACAGCCAGCTAACCAGCTAGATAGCTAACAGCAAGCGAGCCCGATAGATAGCTAACAGATAGCTAGATAGCTAATCCATTAGCTAGTTTGCTAGCTTTCGATCTATTTGAGTTACTTCCAGGTTGAGTGAACACTAGCGCGTGTGGCTGCTGCTGCTCGCCCACAGAAAAACTTATCCTGCGACTGTAAAATGACCTTGAGAGTTTTGCAAGGCGCTGAGAAATACAATGAAAAATTCTATGAATGTACCAAACTACAAACACAAGCCTCCTTCACCTTCACATCTTCTCACTCGTCCTGGTTCCTCCATTGTGGCTTGTAACCAACAACTCAGCTGTGTTTTATTTATGCTGATTACAAAGTGAACTAATTATCAAAAACTGCTTTCACCTGTCGGCAGATTTGTGTCAGACAGAAATGGTGGATTGTTTTGCAAGGCCTGCGTGGATCATTTGGAAAAATGATTGAAAATCAAACTCTATGATGGGTAGATTTGAAAGGTTTTGTGAATCGTGCTGCATGAAACATGACAGTTTATGAAGCATTGAGTTTAACACATATCAACACATAACACATATGCTGCATTCATCAACGCATAAAAAAATGTCTTGGTGGTTTACAACACAACTTGGGTTCCTCACTGACTCTGAAATTGATTCCAAAGTCATATGTGGTCTATTTATGTATTTTTTTTATTGACATGTTTAACTTCACTTATAGGCCTGCTCTCAATTAGAACTTAAAATTAAAAATAAATTAACAAATGGACAGATGTATAGATAGCTAGATAGCTAGCTAGCTTGATTGCTAGGTAGAAAGCTAGCTAGATAGCAAGATAGCTGAATGAATGGATGGATGGATAGCTAGACAGCAAGATAGCTAGCAAGATAGCTAGCCAGATAGCTAGCTAGATAGCAAGATATATAGCATGATAGCATGATAGCTGGATGGATGGATAGCTAGATAGTGATAGCATGATAGGATGGATGGACGGACGGACGCGTGTGACTGCCGCTGCTCACCCACTGAAAAACCAGACAGACAGACAGACAGACAGACAGACCGATCGATCGATAGCGAAATAGCAAGATAGCAAGGTGGACAGCTAGGTGGATAGCTAGATAGATAGATAGATAGATAGATAGATAGATAGATAGATAGATAGATAGATAGATAGATAGATAGATAGATAGATAGATAGATAGATAGATAGATAGATAGATAGATAGATAGATAGATAGATAGATAGATAGATAGATAGATAGATAGATAGATAGATAGATAGATAGATAGATGTGCAATGTCCCGCATTTGTATAAAAAGTAGGTCTCTGTGCCACTAGAACACACTCCTATTTGTTTGGTGGCGTTAAACAACACCAAAGCTAACATTTGACTTCAAATGTTGCCTTCAGGGACTCCTCAAATCATGAATGATGGGGCGTCACACCACAACGAAATGGCATCGCGGCCCAGGCTCATAAAAAGGCGACCATCGTGTTGGAGCTTCAGAGCAAGCCTCAATAAGACATACGGCTTTATGAGCTCATTATTTATACCGATCAGTGCCGACGACCGATCAGCCATCAAGCTGCCTCGTCGGCGTCATATTGGGACACGGCTGGCCAGGCTCGCTGTCTGTCTTTCTGATGAAGACGCCCACTTAAACAGCAATTAAGATGCATTTCCTGGGCCCGTCGTATTATAATTTCCCTTTTTGAGCCGCATGGGCATCAATATTCCGCTGACATGACGGCTCAATCTCCCATCAAATGAAAGGCTAAATTTGTGTGTGTGTGTGTGCATGCGTTAAATGCATACAACAATTCCATACTGTCCCTAAAGGCAACACTTTGGATGGATGGACGAAAGTACAAAACAAAAAAGAACTAACTAGCCTTTCAAAACTGTAAAGGTCACTTTACAGTCACTGGATAAGTTTTTTTTTTTCTGTGGGTGAGCAGCGACAGCCACACGCGCCAGCTTTCACTCAACCCGGAAGTAACACAAATTGATTGAAATCTAGCTAGCTAGCCAAGAGATACCTAATAGCTAGCTTGCTAGATAGCCTGCCAGCCAGCTAAATAGTTTTTAGTTAGAACTTAGAATTAAAGATAAACAAATGGACAGATGGATAGATATCTAGATAGATTGCGAGCCAGCTAGCGAGCTAGCTAGCTTAATAGCATTTTAAAAGCTGCCAGCCAGCTAAAAATTCGAAAGTAGAAAATTATGATTTATGGGGACCTGGGAATGGATTATTCTCATTTTAATGGTTTCCATTACACACTCTGTCTGGGAACCAATTTAGTTCGTAAGCCAAGGTATCACTGTATATATTTATATATATCCTAAATTGCTTGATTCCAGAGGTCAGAAACGAGTTAGCACTTACCAATTAGCGCAACCAAACAGCTAATTGATGGCTAATTCAAGATGGACTAAAAAGTCTCTTGTGAAAGTATATTGTGATGTTAAAAGGTAACCGCAGATCAACGGGATGCAGCTTTCTCCCGATGAGCTCATACTGCAGCAGAAGAAAAGGGGAGCATCAGAGAGACAAAACGGCTACACAAAAGAAGAAAAAAAACGCTTGGCGGAGGTAACGTGTCACACAACAGGGAGCCCGGCGTTGTTTGTCGGATAAAAAGCATAATAAATCAAGGTTTGTTTACTACCTGCGTAATTCAAAATGAATAGTATTGGTATGAATCCAAAATACCTAGATGATAAATTGGTTAAAACTGGAAATAATAAAAATATTGTAATTTTTTTTGGGTTGCAAAGGAGTTTACGTTTAGTTAAAATGATTAGTTGCTAGCTAGCTTTCTATCTATTTGAGTTACTTCCCGGTTGAGGGAACGCTGGCGCGTGTGGCTGGCTATCTATGAGCTATCAAATAGCTAGCTCGCTAGCTTTCGATCTATTTGAGTTACTCTGGGTTGAGTAAATGCTGGCGCTTGTGACTGCCGCTGCTCACCCACAGACAAACTGATCCTGTGACTGTAAAGTGACCTTGAGAGTTTTGAAATAAATGAAAGATATTATTATTATTATTATTATTAATTATTATTATTATTATTATTATTAATTCTTATTTATTATTATTATTATTATTATTATTATTATTATTATTAATTTATGCTAATTTATTGTGTACCATTTTACTTATGGTTTTATTGTTATGTGCTTTGTTTTGTTGTTTTTATTGTAAAGTGTCCTTGGGTGTTTTGAAAGGTGCTTGAAATTAAATGTATTATTATTATTATTGATATTAATTATTATTATATTTTATTATTATTATTATTATTATTATTATTATTATTATTATTATGACTCCACATAACCACAAAACTATGATAAAGGCAAATCGTTGCCATCCGTAAAACTTTCCCGGGGTCAGACTCTTGCTGCTTTGTTGTCATCCACGTGCGTCATTCCCGTTAGCGTGTTAGCACGTTAGCAACGGGCCACATGGCAAGTGGGAACAGGACATCAGCGGGGGAGCTTCCGTGACATTCTAAACACGCCATCCTTTTTTGTCACTTATCATTCTCCCCGTGATATAAAACATGCATTGCGTGTGATGATTCTGCATAAAACACCCAACACACCATTGACAACAAACACTCGATTAAGCTAAAGTGCTATTGTGTGTGTGTCATCTTCCCCACTGTCTTCACCACCTGCTCCAGACAACATCAACTAGACTCATTTATCTCACCATAGGACACGCATACACACACACACACACACACACACACACACACACACACACACACACACACACACACACACACACACACACAAACACGCACATTCCTGTTTCAACGTTTTTGCGAGGTCCGGGTAACTCCAGATAAGAAGTGAGGACCAACCTTTCTGATAAGTTTAGAGAAGTGTTCTAGAAGTCTAGAAGAAGTGTTACATTTTAAGACTAGATGCCCCCCTCACTGTATTTCCCAACTTCTTAAAAAAAACAAAGCAATAAAAAGTGGACTTTAAACTGAAATAGGAGTGAGGACTCTGAATGGGTACATTGAAAGTCCTCACTCCTGTGGTAAATTTGGTTAAAATATCTTTTTTTTTTTTGGGTTGATTCAAATCAGTTTTGAAACCAGTTTGTGGTATGAACTTTTTCCTCTCATTCACACCTGAAATCACACAGCGACATTTTGTATTTTAATTGTATATGCATTTTAAAAGAATGGTATACATATATACACATACTGCACATGTATATTATTGACATGTTTAACTTCACTCATAGGCCTGTTCTCAAATAGAACTTAGAATTAAAAATAAATAAACAAATGGACAGATGGATATATATCTAGGTAGTTAGATAGTTAAGTAGCGAGCTAGCTAGCTAGATAGCAAGATAGTAATATAGTAAGACAGGAAGCTAGCAAGACAGGAAGCTAGCAAGACAGCAAGATAGCAAGATAACTAGCTAGATAGCTAGATAGTTAGATAGCTAGATAGTTCGATAGCTAGATAGCTAGATAGCTAAATAGCTATATAGAACTTAGAATTAAAAATAAATAAACAAATGGACAGATGGATAGATATCTAGATAGTTAGATAGATAGTTAGCTAGCGAGCTAGCTAGCAAGATAGTAATATAGTAAGACAGGAAGCTAGCAAGACAACAAGGTAAATAGCTAGGTAGCTAGATAGCTAGATAGTTCGATAGCTAGAAAGCTAGATAGCTAAATAGCTATAGAGCTATATAGAACTTAGAATTAAAAATAAATAAACAAATGGACAGATGGATAGATATCTAGATAGATAGATAGTTAGGTAGCGAGCTAGCTAGCTAGATAGCAAGATAGTAATATAGTAAGACAGGAAGCTAGAAAGACAGCAAGATAGCAAGCTAGATAGCTAGATAGCTAGATAGCTAGCTAGTTCGACAGCTAAAAAGCTAGATAGCTAAATAGCTATAGAGCTATATAGAACTTAGAATTAAAAATAAATAAACAAATGGACAGATGGATAGTTATCTAGATAGTTAGGTAGCGAGCTAGCTAGCTAGATAGCAAGATAGGAATATAGTAAGACAGGAAGCTAGCAAGACAGCAAGATAGCAAGATAAATAGCTAGATAGCTAGGTAGCTAGACAGCTAGATAGCTAAATAGCTATATAGATGGCTATCTACACACATCCCTTGCCTTACTACTGTTATGCTTATGGCATATTTTCACCCATTCTGTTTATTTCCATTGTGCAAGGCGTCAGATGGTCATTGATAAATATGCAAAGGCTTCCAAGATGGCAGGAGGATGGAAAGAGATCAGGAAATGAGGGCGCGTGGGTGAAGGTACGAGGTTAGAAGGAGATGAGGATGAATGAAATCAGGATATGAGGACGAACGGGACCGAGATGTAATAAGATGAGGAATCAATGGTGTTTTGAATGCAATGAGGATGGATACGATGGGCTGGCTCATTTGGATGAATGGATGAAAGGATGATGAATGGCTGGATAGAAGTATGAGGTCACAAAGGTCGACAGGATCCATGTGATGAAGACACATGGACGCACTGGCAGGATGACGACATATTTAAACTGCGTCGAGACATGTCAATGCTATTTTTTAATATTTTTTTTTTAACTAGCTCATGATCAACTGATTTTTGACATTGATGTTGTCCCATCACTTGTGCTATTTTTAGAACAGGCTACTCATGTTGTAGATGGAGGTGCTTGCTAACTGGTGGCTATCGTCACTATCTTTGGCTTTTCTTTCGTCCCATTTAGCTTTTCTCTTGACTTTATTTTTATTTTTTTATTTATATTATTTTTTTCCTCTCTTTTCATTTATTTAGCGATCCAGTTATCTATCTATCTAGCTAGTTACATAGCTAGCTACCTAACTAGCGATCAATTCGTTTATAATAAATAATTCATTTCATTTCTAAGCGCCTTTCAAAACTCTCGAGGACACTTTAAAGTCACACGACATTTTTTTAAGCGGATTAGCTGGTTATCTATCTATTAGCTACAGTATATGGCTATCTATTGGCTATTAGCTTGCTTTCTATCTATTTGAGTTACTTCTAAGTTGAGTGAACGCTGGTGCGTGTGGCTGCCGCTGCTCACCCACAGAAAATCCTGTGACTGTAAAGTAACTAACTATATTGATAGCTCGCTATTAGTATTATTTTTATTATCATTTGCTATCTATTAGCTCTGGCTGGCTGGTTAGCTATCTATATGGCTGGCTAGCTAGCTATGTAGCTAGCTATCTATTCACTATCTAGCTGGCTGGCTATCTAGCTAGGTAACTGTTGGCTATCGATTGGCTAGCTAGCTAGCTTTCTATCAGAGTTACTTCCGGGTATAGTGAACGCTGGCGCGTGTGGCAGCCGCTGCTCACCCACAGAAAAACAAGTTGTACTGTAACTGTGACTGTAATGTGACCTTGAGAGTTTTGAAAGGTGCTTATAAATGAAATGTATTATGATGATGATTATAATTATTATTATTATGATGATGATTATAATTATTATTATTATGATGATGATGATGATGATTATTATTATTATTATTATTATGCCCCTCCCCCGAAAAAAAGATGAAACATCAAAGATTCCATCCATCCGGTGAACAAAAAGAATGAAAGGAAGCACAACGGAGAAGTGCGAAGCAAGCAGGAAATTGAATGTCAAGGACTCTTGTTTGCTCCTGACGGAGATGCTGCCGAGTGTTTGCCTGAAGGCGACGACGCACAGACAAAAAAGGAGGAATGATAAAAAAAAAAAGTGGAAAAAGGGGGGAAAGATGAATGTATAATGAATACGTAAGAAGAATACCAGACACATTCTCCTATCACATTTTGACTTTTGTCAAGCCGGCAGCATTGTCAGTTGTCCGCTTGAATAGTGCTGTGTGTGTGTGTGTGTGTGTGTGTGTGTGTGTGTGTGTGTGTGTGTGTGTGTGTGTGTGTGTGTGTGTGTGTGTGTGTGTGTGTGTGTGTGCGCGCTTGTATCTACATCTGCCTCTATTAGTCACACTCCAGGAGTATGCAAAGTTGACGGATGGCCATAAATCCCATCTCCTCATGTGCATGTGCGCACTCAAACACCCCCCCCCCCCCACACACACACACACACACACATACATTCTTGTTTGAACATCTTTGTGAGGTCCGGTTCACTCCATATAAGGAGTGAGAATCATTTAGAATGAAAAACCTGTGAGGACCGACCAAAAAGTCCTCACTTGTCAAAAATGTCCTCAATATGTATAGTATAAAATCATAGTGGTCCTCACAAAAACGACCATACAAACTCTCTCACACACACCACACACACACACCCACACACACATTCCTGTTTGAACATCTTTGTGAGGTCCGGGTCACTCCATATAAGGAGTGAGAATGATTTAGAATGAAAAACCGGTGAGGACCGACCAAAAAGTCCTCACTTGTCAAAAATGTCCTGACTATGTATGGTATAAAATCATAGTGGTCCTCACAAAAACTGCCATACAAACTCACACACACACACACACACACACACACACACACACACACTCACACACACGCACACACACGCGCGCACAAACACACACACACACACATGCACGCACGCACGCGCACATACACATACACACACACACACACAGACACACACACACACACACACACATATTCCTGTTAGAACGTCTTTGTGAGGTCCGGGTCACTCCATATAAGGAGTGAGAATCATTTAGAATGAAGAACCTGTGAGGACCGACCAAAAAGTCCTCACTTTACAAAAATGTCCTCACTATGTATGGTATAAAATCACAGTGGTCCTCACAAAAACGGCCATACAAGCTCACGCACACACGCACACATTTTTACTCTGGAACAGGCACATCCAATGAATACAGCATACAGCATTACAGCATGGAGATAGACACAAGCAAGGAAGCCACCCCCACGTCAGTGTGACAGGTGAGCTTGCCGTCACAGTCTCCCAGCTGAGTCTTCCAGTTAGCCTAGCGAAGGCTCCTCATTTTGGCATGTGTTCACTAGCCCCCGTCGAGTCACCGTCAACCTCACGTTGGCGCGGCTTCTGGCTCGATCGACGCCTTTCAAATGCCTTTTAAAAGGATGTCTTCAAGTCGGGGTTCTCAAAGTTTTTGGCTCTGGGCATCCCAGACTCATTTTTTTTTCCTTTCCAGCAACTTGCTCATAATCCAAGTGACCTCTAGATTGAACAAGCCGCCTGTTTTTGGAGAAAAGAGAAATTAACTCATTTGCTGCCATTTCCGAATTTATTCGGAAATTGAAGTGGGACGTGGAATTCCCGAATATATTCGGGTTTTGTTTTTTCTTGCGTGGAGTGCCGATAAAGCGCTGGTCAGACCACTGGCAATGTTTTTTCTTTTCCACGAGGGGGCGGAATTTGACTTTTGTCCATGTTAGCGCTTTGTTACAGCTCCAGCTGTTGTTAAAGCACTATAAAAACCAATACAGTAAAGTCTCGTTATATCGATATCGGATATATCGATAGTCCCGGTTATATCGATATTATTTCTATGCACGCACGGAGAAAATTACATGCAAGCAGGGTCGGATATATCGACAGTCCCGGTTATATCGATATTTTTTCAGACTCCCTTGAATATCGATATAACGAGACTTCACTGTATGTATTTATTGTATTGTATTTTGTACAGCAGCCCTCATTTCAAGCTTAGATAACTCCGGAACCATGTAGCTTAGGAATCAACTCTCCAAGGTTTTTAATGCTGTATTGAATGTTTATGTAGTCCTAAAACTCAAAATGCTATGGGTCCTGCAATTTGAGTAAAAATGACAACAACCCTGGCACTGGAGTGAACACATTTTGCACGTTTGGCAGTGAATAAGGGTGATGCTACTTGGAGGTTGTTGCAGAAAATTTAAATTAAATAAAATATTAAAAAAATGAAGTTAGCATTATGCTAATTACGCTAGCACTGAATTCGTCCTTTCCTCAGTTGTTATCCTTTTCGTATTTCCTACAAAATAAGACTTCCGCTTAACAGGAAGTCCAAATTCGGACATATTTTTGCACGTCTTGCAGTGAATTAGTTCATGTTTATTTATACTAAAATATGAACAAAACAAAACAAAAGAAACATCCAAATGTTCTCATCAACACAACAGATATTTCCAGGCAAGGGGGCGGGTCCCTCAGAGGTTCCCGTCATGTCTCCCACCGCCTATTCTCGCCAGCTCAGCCTCAAACGTATACCCCGACGAGACACGCCTCCGCAAAACGCACCCACACGGCAGTTGGAAGCAGTTGAAAGATAAAAACGTTCACATTTCAAGTCACGTTCCTCCCGCCGGCTTCATTAGGATTGTTTTAAACAGCTTTTCAAACATTAATGGTCGCCCGCGTGGTGAACCAGGCATTAACATGGCCGCCGGCCCTTCACCTCTGCAATGAGACAAAAGAACCGCTTGACCTTTGCCGCCCCCCCCTGGGTTACCGCCGGCAAATAGCAGGGGAACGTCCGACGATGAGGAATGGCAAGAAAACAGAAGTGAGCCGAATAACAATCAGCCACTCGGTGAGGCCTGACAGCACGGCAGATGGTCATGGTGACGGACAAGCTAAGGACGTAACATTAGCTACACACACGACATTCCTATAAACAGTGATACCTCAGTTTACGAACCCCTTGGCTTACGAATTTTTCGGTTTACGAACGTTACATTTATGAAAATTTTACCTTGGCATACGAACTATTTTTCGGGATACACACTGAGCTGCCACAATGAGTGATGTGTCGTTCTCCTAACAACAAAATGGCAGCTGGCTTGTTTTGGTCCTCTATTCCCTGCCCCCGGTCGTCGGTTAAAGCACGTGATTGGTCAGGAACGCAGCAGTGAGGGTAGGTGGTTTATACATTAAAGAGACAGGCAGACGACAGTGAGAGAGTTTCAACTTTGATTGTTCAAAAGCAGAGTGTAGACTGCAAGGTTAAAATATCCCATCAATCAGGCTCCACAAACAACCCGCACAAGCCATCTGTACACTTGATGCAAAAAGCTATCAACCCAGCTAAACAGAACACAATTGGTGAGGAACTAGATAAAATTATAGCAGAGAAAGCACCTACAAGGGATCAAGATGGTGAAAAAAAAGAAGGCTACGTTCCTCATCAAGCTAATGCTGATGAAAGCGGCCATTCCATTGCATCAAGCCGTCAACGACCATCACAAAGATAAATAAAATGACTTTATTAGACCGTGCAGTTTATTTCTTTAATTATAATACCATAGCACATTTATGATACATAAAAGAAAGTATATTTTGTGTAGTTTTAAGGCTTAGAAAATTAGAAAGTAGAAAATTATGTTTTATGGGGACTTGGAAACTGAGACGTGAGACAGTCATTCTAACCACTACCACACTGTGCTGGTACATTGATATCAATTAATATTGACACCAACGCTAAATGGTAGCAGGCGACTCACGAGGATGCTTCCTCTACCCCCCCCCCCCCCCCCCCCCCCAAAAAAAAAAAAGTTTGTTGTAAATCACGTCTATGGAAACAGGAAGTGGACCCTACGGGGAGCTTTTAACACTTCACAGGAAGGAAGAAAAAAAAAAACTATCTCTTTCTCTCGTTGCCTCTCGTTCTCAGTGAGGAAGAAGTGAGGAATTGGCGGGATAAAAGCAGGGCCAATTATCAGGCTTTCATGAAGTGCCAATTATCCCTCAGAGTGGCACACAACAACATGCTACGCTAAGTGTTAAAAAAAAAAAGATACGTCATCTGTTATAAACTGTTGTACTCGTTACTTTTTACAAATCTGACATCTGAGTTTTGCGTCAAAATTCGAGAAGTGTCTGTTTTAATGATAAGTCATCAGGCTTGAATTTAATATTATAAAAAAATGGTTGATTTTCAGGTTTGGGATACGTTTTTTTTATGTCATAGCGGTGAATTACAAAATCAAATATTTTAAAAAATGAAATAAAATAAAGGATATCGATGTAAAGGTTTCTTCAGCCGTCATCTGTACTTTTTTGAAGGTCTCGGACGTTTCACTTCTCATCCAAGAAGCTTCGTCAGCGAACTAAAATTTGTTGGTAGTTTTGGCTCATATATATATATATATATATATAATTTTCTCCGTGCGTGCATATATATATATATATATATATATATATATATATATATATATATATATATATATATATATATATAATATCATGACTGATTACTTCTATTGTCCTGACTGATTACTGATTATGGGGTCTACGACTGGCCTGATTGCCCCATTTGCTCTGGTAAATTTCTCCACTGCGAGACTAATAAAGGCAAATCCAAATCCAAATACCTCATCAGCATAATTAAGCCTATGTGGTCTAAGAATACTGTTGTAAGAACGATCAAAATTAAACCTCACCCCACCATGGGGATTTACTGAAAGGTTTTGCTGCTTTATTAATTGCTTCTTTTACTCCCCTTTCAAACCGTCTATTTTCTTGCACTAAGATTTTAACCTAATTGTCGTCAAATGAATGGTTGCTAGCTTTTAGGTGCATACGTACTGCAGATCGAGGCCCACTAGTATTATCCCTGCGATGTTGATAAAGTCTTTTTTGAGAATTTGTTTAGTCTCCCCAATGTATTGGGAAACCTTCTCATCGATGGATGACTCCTGTACGACTGTGAGCTTACACAGATGTAAAATAAAGGATACATTAAAAAAACAGGATTTCCTACCCGATCAAAGCGCATCTGCATATAAGGCGCAGGGTCATCTTTTGAAGAAAATTAAGGCTTTTGGGTGCGCCTTATACACCGGAAAATACGGTCATTTAAATTGGACTTTGTAGCCAAATAGTACTAGTATGACTCCGATGTGCTTTTGAAGCGACACGGCACTCATATGAAAGTGAGAAGTCAAAGTTTCAGTCATGCGGTGCTTGTCTGAATCCAACAGAATTAGCTTCGCCGCTAACGTAGCATCAAGGTGACACGAAACTCAGATGCAGTAGTGGCCACCACAAGCGCTGACTCTCCGATCGGAAAAAGTCTGGTCGGAGTCTGTCGGAGGGCCTGGTGTTTACTGTGGGAGACCTGGCGCCGATCTGGTCCAGATGGTCGCGTCCCGCATCTGAGAACCCACCATACTCCCCTCCCTCGTTCTCCTCCATCCTCTTGTCATCTCCTTCACTTCCTCTCTTCTGGCTTTCCTTCATCTCCCATTCAAACCCGAATCGCTTTCATCTCCCGCTGCCGCCCACTTTTAACGTCGACTGGCTGCTCGTTCAGCTGTCTGCCTGTCTCGGTGCCCTCCATACACCCCCACACCCTCCACCCACCGCCATGCTCTCTGTTACTGCCTCCTCTTCTCTCTCACATGAGGACACCGTTGAAGACCACAGATTCAGACTATTCAGCCCAACTTCTAAGGTTCATATTCATAAAAGTGTCAGGTGGCTGAAAAATCCAACTTATACTTTTTTTAGCAATATCTAGATGGCTGTCTAGCTGGTTACCTGGCTAGCTACGTAGCTGGCTGACTAGCTAGCTATCTATTTGCTATTGAGCCAGCTAGCTAGCTAGCTATCTATCAGGCGATCTAACTGGCTATATATTTGATATCTATTAGCTAGCTAGCTATTCGTTGTATATTAGCTAGCTAACTTTCTATTTGAGTGATTCCTGGTTGAGTGAATGGTTGTCAGAGATGTTCGATCGGACACTGTGGACGAAGGCTCGGACCCAGAAAGATTCTATTTACTGCCGGCAGGAGACGCAGCCATTCATGACAGACGCCTGAATTCTGCAGCCCTCTGACAAGCTATTTATTGAGAGTGTGTGAAAATTTAAGTGATACATTAGTAAAACATAGTTTTCTTGATTGGAATACCACGCCCCTGGAATGTTCTGAATGCGAACAGCTGGAAGCAATAAAAAGTAATTTGTCTTTTCCATGAGCTAATAAATGTGTAACCTGGCTAATGAGCTCTTCCTGTGAAGGGGTTTTAAGTCGTAAATTGCTTCGGTGATTGCTCCCAAGTTCCTAAATTCTGTCCAAGGCCGGATCTCCTTGATGAAGATAACAGTTTAACGTGCTGTGTCTGTTGACCTGATTGACCCCAGGTTGTCTGTGCTTCAATTGTGTATTCGAGTCACACATGTTGACTAAGCATATAACAGCATGAAACTTTTAAATATGATAACTTCTTATTCTGTCTAATCTGTATCAACAGTCGGATTGAAAAATGCATAACGTGCACATGCGCAGTGAGCTAGCTTGTGTTAGCGGTTTTTTTTTTTTTATCATTTCAAATAACGTACGGCGTACTACAACTTTAACATGTGAATTGTAATCATTTATAAGGGCAGCTATTAGCCAAGGTTAACAGGTATACTAATTTTTCTCACCTCATACCTCGCCAGTGTAAATAGCTGCACTCATGTGTTATTGGGAATCATGCATGAGGGTGGGGGGGCATCTGGAATGTGCGCGCCACTCTTCTGGGTGACAGCCATGCGGCATATGGTGAAAGCCTGGTGAAGGATGGCCACTGTCATCTTTCAAAGTGCTTACCCGTGAGCGAATGGAGGAAACAGATGAACGGCGACGTCTCCGTGGGAGGCGGTGAGGGTGCGCGGCTGGGTGATGTTTGGCGAGCGCCTTTGAGAAAAGTGCCGGCGATGCATTACGTTAAATTGCATCGATGTTCGAGGGAGATAAACCAATAAGGGAGATAGTACAAGTATTGAGGGCGACGCTCGCAACAATCTGAACAAGATACGTTCCAAACGGTCATTCGTATATTGAATCTGTTCATAAGTTGCTTCAGTGCTATACTTTGTGTGGAATGTATCACTCACAGGACAACCGACGTCTCCGGACAAGTTGTGTCCATAATTTGTAAAATGGCTTCAAATGACTTCTACTAAGCGTATTTTACAAAGATTCCACCGCATATAGCTGTATTTATTTTTGCGGAATATTTGCTGAATAATTCTTGTTTTTGAGTTGGTGACGAGTACGTATGTGACGTCACTGAAGGAACGCCACTGAGCGAAAAAAAAGGACACACTGCAGCAGTCCTTCCATCACGTCAATGTATTTTGGTGTGCTTGTTTGGTCTGAAAACCTCGTGTTGCACCAAAAAAAGCCGCCAGAAGAGGGCAACCAAGCTCCATATCAGGAATTTATCAGCCCGTTTCCAAAGGCTGGATCGCCAATTTCTGCCTCTTTTTTGGTGATACATTTCCCCCCAATGTTGCCTCAAAATGGCACGGAATAAATTCTTTAAACGATTGCAAAGCATGTTTAAGGCTTATATAAGTTAATCCGTATTGGTTTGTAGCGAAAAATAAACATTTGATAAAATATATGCTCTATAAAGATATGTACATGTACAACGGGAAAGAATACTACATATGTTCTGACAATGTTCGTATGTACGTATGTATGTTCATACGTATGTATGTTCGTAACTCGAATGTTCATAAGTAGGGGATTGTCTGTACTGTAAACTTCTTACTAGCTAAGAATGTCAATTTGTAAGATTCATGGCTGAAAAATACAACCTGTTAAATGAATACTGGTGCCGTGCGGGTACATGATCTGACTTTTCATCAGTCATTTCAACTACTATCTGACAGATGAAATTCCTCCTGGTCTCTTCTTCCGTTCCCACGAGTCCTCTGTAACTATGCAACCTCCTTGAGTCTCTCTGCCCGGCAGGCAAAGCGCAGGGAATCAAACTGACTGAGATTTCCCAAGATGCAACTGGATCCCTCCGGGTGATTCCGGCAGATATAGCAACGCTGTCACCTAACAGCAAAGGTTAGCTGCGTGCCAGAAGGCAAACGGAGGAGAGGTAATTCCACCAAAATTTAACAGCGTTTGCTGTTTTATTCGAAATACTTTACGCAACAAACAAAAAAACAACAGAAAATATATATGTATATATATACTGTGTATATATATATATATATATATATATATATATATATATATATATATATATATACTGTATATATATATATATATATATATATATATATATATATATATAGTATGTGTATATATGTATATATATACTGTGTATATATATATACTATGTATATATAGACATGTATATATATATATATATAATAAATGTAAATATATAAGATATATAAAATAAAATATAAAAAACATTTTTTCAGGACTGCAGACTACTACCACCACTACTACTACTGTGACTCCTCCTCCTCCCCCTCCTGCTACTACTACTCCTACTACTACTACTACTACTATTATTCCAGCTGCTACTATTAATAATAATAATCCCAACAATCCAATAGGCTGAGTTTAACTCTTCGGCAGGGTACAAAGGAGAGCAGAGTATATTAGTAATGAATTAATCTTTTCTCAATGATTATTTATTGTCCTCGAAGGAGCGTGTGCGCTGTGACTATTTTCATATTCATATCTTTTCTCAGCCTTTGGGACTCAGAGTTTGTTTATCTGTGACGGGAAGAAATGAGTTTTGACTTTTAATTACTCTCAGTTTCTAATCACTCATCGTTAAACACATCATGGCAGGTTCATACTAGTGCTACGAAGCCGTAAAATGAAATTTGTCAGAGTTCTGCTTGGGCTTTGCGTTGTTTTGGGTCTATGGGGGCGGCAAAGTTATATCCCTGTGCCATGAGACGACAAATTCCAATACAGTGATACCTTGGCTTACGGACTTAATTGGTTACCAGTGTGTTTGAGGTGAAAAGTGTGTATCCCAAAAATTAATTTACAATAGGAAACCATTAAAATGAGAATAATCCGTTCCCAGGTCCCCATAAAACATAATTATTTCTACTTTCTAATTTTGTAACCCTTAAAACTACACTAAATATACCTTATTTTATGTATAATAAATGTGCTATGGTATTATAATTAAAGAAATAAACTGGACTCTATAATAAAGTTGTTTTATTTACCTGTGTGATGGTCGTTGATGGTTTGATGGAATGGAGTGGCCGGTTTCATCAGCATTAAACACTTGATGAGGAACGTAGCCTTCTTCTTTCACCATCTTGAGGAATGATCCCTTGTAGATGCTTTCCCTGTGATAATTTTACCTTGTTCCTCATCAATTGTGTTCTGTTTAGCTGAATTGATATTTTTTTGCATCAAGCGTAAAGATGGCTTGTGCGGGTTATTTGAGGAGCCTGATTGAAATTTTAACCTTGCAGTCTACACTCTGCCTTTGAACTATCAAAGTTGAAACGAGTCCAAATGTCACTGTTTTCTATCCATTTTGTCACTCTCTCTCTGTCATCTGCCTGTCTCTTTAATGTTTAAACCACCTCCCCTCACTGCTGCGTTCTTGACCAATCACGTGGCTTTAACTGAAGACTGGGGGCGGGGAATTGAGGACAAAAAAATGTCTGCAGCTATTTTCTTTTTTGGAGAACGGTCTCGTTCGCGAACGACACATCACTCATTGCGGCAGCTCCGTGTGTACCCCGAAAAATAGTTTGTATGCCAAGATAAAATTTTCATAAATGTAAGGTTCCTAAACCGAAAAGTTCGTAAGCCAAGGGGTTCGTAAACCGAGCTATCACTAAATTTGATATTCATGCTAATTCCATGCTGCGGGCTAGTTCTACATGATCAGATTCATACTCGTGCCGCGCATCGGACAAGTCCAACTAATTTCCTCGACGTGCGATGCAGCTGCGGCGTCCAATTTATTGGATTTAATGCCAATGTCATGCGGCCTCTCATGCTTTCAACCGACCAGCGTTGCAAGGCTAAACCAAAAGACAGCGCTCGGCATCAAAAAAACTCGACGACAAAAACTCGTGCCGGGGGTCCGTCTGCCTCGAGCGAAGAGCGTTTGATGATAAGCGAGCGTAACCAAATGCGAAAGCGTTAATAGGAAAGCAAGTGAATAACACAAGTGAGTCTTGCAGGAGCACCTGCTCTGAACGCAGAAGATGCAGAATAAGTAACGAAGATGGATGAAGGATGAATGTGAGCAGATGGCGAAGGGGGGGTGGTCAGGTGCATTGTGGGAAATCCTTCGGGAAACCGTAACAGCATGGCGAGAAGTCCAAACAGTACCGACTGAAACCATCAAGCAGAACTGAAAATAAATAGTGAGCATGCAAAACGATCTTTGGCTAGTGTCCGAAAGCTATTTGTTAGCCATTAGCGGTCAGACGTTAGCTCATTCACTGCCATTTATTCGGGAATTGAAAATATGACGTAGAGCGCCATTCCCGAATTTGTTCGGGTTTTGGTTTTTCTTGCCAGGGGTGCCGATAAATCGCTGGCCAGACCTCTGGCAATGTTTTTTTTTTCTTTTCCACAAGGGGGCAGTATTTCTCTTAACTCATTCACTGCCATTCACGAAATTTTTATCTCATAGAACGCCATTCCCGAATTTGTTCCGGTTTTGTTTTTTTCTTGCTTGGGTCTCGATAAAGCGCTGGCCATGGCCTCTGGCAATGTTGTTTTTCCCTTTCAAAAGGGGGCAGTATTTCCCTTTTTTTCAAGTTAGCGCTTTGTTCCAGCTTCATCTGTTGTTAAAGCGCTATATCTGCATGTTTGCTTTCAACATTTAGCTTGTAGTAGACATGCACAATCCACCATGACGTCCCTGATCCACTGCTGAAAAGGACGCTTTGATCCTCTCCTCTTTCATCATGTCACAAAGAGGGTACAGCAAGTGCTGAAGAATGAAGGACTCTCTGTGCCTTTGTGTTGTCATATTATTTGTTATTTAGGTTTTTTGTTTTGTTTTGTTTTTACTTTATGTTAGTTCCGGGTTGAGTGAACGCTGGTGCGTGTGGCTGCCGCTGCTCACCCACATAAAAACTTATCCTGTGACTATAAAGTGACCTTGAAAGTTTTGAAAGGCACTTAGAAATGAACTGTATCATTATTATTATTGTTCTTGATCTTGTTGTTATTGTTATTATAATATAAATCAATGTATTGTAGTTTGTACAGCTGCCCCCATTTCAAGCTCAGATAACTCCAGAACCATATAACTTAGGAATTAACTCTTTTTTTTTCTAATGAAAGAAGAGACTCTGAGGTTTCTAATGTTGTATTGAATATGTATGTACGTAGTCCTAAAACTCAATATTTTGTGGGTCCTGGAATTTGAGTAACAATGACAAAAACCCTGGCACTGGACCGGACACATTTTTGCACATCTGGCAGTGAATGAGTTAGCAATTAGCCACGATGAAAATCAAACTTTTTTACATTATAACCAGTGTCATGCGGCTACAAGTTCACCAGTTCAATTCCACACGGATGCTTATTATTTCTGAGTTTTCTCAGTACTGTATTAATTTTCCAAAATTAATTTACTCCGACATGTTTTTCTTTTTACCGCGAAACCCACGCGTGAATAAACACAACGGCATCCGTAAACAAATGCACAAACAGCTGGAGAGAAAAATGGATGCAATACAATAAATCATGCACACAAAAAAAAAAAAAAAGCAATCTGTGAGCGCCGAGAGGGAAGCTCATGAGAGCTTTAACAGCGATCCATCTTTTTCTCCCGGCCGGTAACCGTCAGGCTCCGGTCCGACACTGCCGCTTCCGCTGAATGTAATTAGCGCAACAAAAGCGTGATTGCCATGATAGGGAGTCCATAATTCTTCATTACGCTTGTGATTTACTTCAGGTTGGACGCGCTCGTCATCATCAGCATCATTGCGATTATCATCAAACTTTGGCTAATTGGCCCTTGTTAGGTTGGAAAAACATACATCATCCGCACTTTTCTTTCGGCGACGCGAGTTTGCGGAGGAAAAAGGCAAAGGTGACGAGGCGGCGGGTGGCGGCCAGCGACAATGTGAGGGTGCAAGTGTTGCTGGGAGGTTGAGCGGGAGAGAGAGTCAGAGAGAGAGAGAGACAGAGAAATAGAAAGAGAGAGTGAGAGAGAAAGACAGACAGAGAGAAAGAGAGAAATAGAGAGAGAAATAAAGAGAAAGAGAGAGAGAGAGAAATAGAGAGAGCAAGAAGAGAGAGACAGAGAAAGAGAGAGAGACAGAACCAAGGAAAGAGAGAGAAAAGGAGAGCGAGAGAAGAGAAAAGGAGAGCGACAGACAGGGAAAGGGAGAGAGAAAGAAAGAGAGAGACAGACAAACAGACAGAAAGAGGGAGAGAGAGAGAGAGCAAAAGAGAGAGAAATAGAGAGAAATAGAGAGAAAGAAAGAAGAGAGAGACAAACAGAGAGAGAAAGAAAGAGAAAGATAGGAAGAGAAAGAGAGAGCGTGAGACAGAGAGTGAGAGAGAGAAATAGAGAAAGAGAGAGAGAGAAATAGTGAGAGAGAAGAAGAGAGGGCCAGACAGAGAAAGAGAGAGAGAGAGAGAGAGAGAGAGAGAGAGAGAGAGAGAAAGAGAGAGAGAGAGAGAGAGAGAGAGAGAGAGAAACAGACAGAGAAAGATAAAGAAAGAGAGGAGAGAGAGAGAGAGAGAGAGAGAGAGAGAGAGAGAGAGAGAGAGAGAGAGAGAGAGAGAGAGACAGAGACAGAGAGAGCGAGAGAGAGAGAGAGAGACAGAGAGAGCGAGAGAGAGCGAGAGAGAGCGAGAGAAAGAGAGAGAGAGAGAGAGAGAGAGAGAGAGAGAGAGAACAGACAGAGAAAGATAAAGAAAGAGAGAGAGAGAGAGAGAGAGAGAGAGAGAGAGAGAGAGAGAGAGAGAGAGAGAGAGAGAGAGAGAGAGAGAGACAGAGACAGAGAGAGCGAGAGAGAGAGAGAGAGAGAGAGAGAGAGACAGAGAGAGCGAGAGAGAGCGAGAGAGAGAGAGAGAGAGAGAGAGAGAGAGAGAGAGAGAGAGAGAGAGAGAGAAACAGACAGAGAAAGATAAAGAAAGAGAGGGAGAGAGAGAGAGAGAGAGAGAGAGAGAGAGAGAGAGAGAGAGAGAGAGAGAGAGAGAGAGAGAGAGAGAGAGAGAGAGAGAGAGAGAGAGAGAGAGAGAGAGAGAGAGAGAGAGAGAGAGAGAGAGAGAGAGAGAGAGAGAGAGAGAGAGAGAGAGAGAGAGAGAAGCCTTAAAAGTGTTTTCCGGTCGCCAGTGTGTCTTGTTGCAACTGACGCCTTCAGCGCCGCATGCTTTTCTTTTGACAGTTTCTCACAGTGTTGAGAGGGGCGATGGTGACGTATTTCATGTGCACTACGCATGCATTCAATGTAGAAAAGTCAACTGGCAACCTCATGAGAAAAAGCAAAAGCAATTTTTAAATAAAAAGCAATTGGATAGTCGGATAAATGTGCGTAGCATCGATGTATACTCGGAATCAATTCCAAGTGGAGATTTGTCGCTCTCCAAGATGCACTTTGAGGCTTCCAGGAAGCAGTTTTCTCACCCTTCTAAAGAAGGAGTGAAGGTGATGAGCGAGAGTGAGAAAAACGAGCCCCGTGCTGCCAATATTGGTAGATGGGCGGGGGATGGGGGATGGGGGGATGGGGGGACGGGGGTTTGCAGACAGCGGAAGCGCCGCCAGTTCGTCGTCAAAAGCCAGGAGAGCATCCATATCCTAGTTAGAGGTGCGCAGTTACCATCACAAGATGGGCTTGCTCTCACACATCCGGCACGTCATCCTTCTCATACTTAAAGCAAACGCAAACGCACCACTGCCCCCACCTCAAAAGCGATTGATGCCGTCGTCCAGTTAGCAATGCGCACTAGCTAGGTCTCTCTCCCACTATCTCCCCCCCCTCCCCCATCCCATCCCCCGACTCTCAAACCTGAAGGGTATAGAAGACCGAGCTGTATGTACTGGCGTCAGCACAAAGATGGCTATTGACAGGCTTTCTGCTAGCATCAATAGCATCTGATTAGCTTGTATCCATTAGCCTCATCACTTCTTTTACTGCAGAGTCAAAAATCACTCGTGCTAAAAATATAAACACAAGGACTGGTATCGGTGGATCTTAACTCATTTGAATTGGATTGATCTTTATTAGTCTCGCAGTGGAGACGTTTACATTTCACGGAAGCAAAGTGATAAAAGGAAAGAAAGAAGTAGAAAAACAAAATACAGGAGCTGCTGTAAAGGCAGCCACTCTACAAACAACCAAAAAACTAAGTAACAAATAATATGACAACACAAAGACACAGAGTCATTCATTCTGAAGCACTTTCTGTACCCTCTTTTTTACATGAAGCGATTATAGATGAAAGGGGAGAGGAAAGCATCCTTTTCACCAGTACCGTTTTGACTTCTCGCCATGCTGTTGCTGGCCAGCGCTAAATCAGCACCCAGGCATGAAAAAAAAAAAAAAAAAACTAACAAATTCGGGAATAGCGCTCTGTCATATTTTCAATTCCCGAATGAATTTGTGAATGGCAGTGAATGAGTTAACAAGGAAGGTGTAGGATGCTAACAGCCCTTGCGGCAAAAAAAAAAGACTTTTCATCACACGTGTGCGAAACGCATTCAACTCGGGGGAGGAGAAATGATGTGGGCCTGCTGAGAGGATGCAAGGACATTCCTGTGTGTGTGTGTGTGTGTGTGTGTGTGTGTGTGTGTGTGTGTGTGTGTGTGTGTGTGTGTGTGTGTGTGTGTGTGTGTGTGTGTGTGTGTGTGAGAGAGATAATTGGATGGGAGCTAGGTGTCGGGTTTTTGGACTTCTTCTGGAATCTGTCTCCATTAGCAAGGAGCTAGCTTCACAAGATTCAAACACAGCGCCCAATCAGCAATGAGTGATGCGTGCGCACGCACACACACAAACACACACAAACAACACACACACACACACACACACACACACACACACACACACAGACAAACACGGGATCATTAGCTTCCTGTTACAAAGCCGCCATTATTGTACAACCATTACTGTATTATTTCGCTATGCCAACAATGCGCTCGCTCTGTGTGCTACACTGCGCTGCCGTTTGCACTATCTAGCTAGCTATCTAGCTGGCTATCTATTAGCTAGCTAGCTAGTTTTCTATCTATTTATAATAATAATAATAATAATAATACATTTTATTTCTAAGCGCCTTTCAAAACGCTCAAGGTCACTTTACAGTCACAGGATCAGTTTTTCTGTGGGTGAGCAGTGGCAGCCATATGCGCCAGCGTTCACTAAACCCGGAAGTAACTCAAATAGATAGCAAGCTGGCTATCTAGCGAATAGATAGCTAATAGCTAGTGAATAGATAGCTAATAGCTAGCGAGTAGATATCTAATAGCTAGCTAGCTATATAGCTAATAGATACAGTAGGTAAATCCTTCAGACTGAAAAGAGTTACTTCTGCTGCTTGCCTGCAGAAAAACTTATCCTATGATCTTGAGAGTTTTGAACGGCGCTTATAAATGAAATGTATTATTATTATTATTATTATTAAAATGCGATTTTTGAAAACTTACAGACTACAGACTAGAGTTTTGGTCAAGATACTGTACAGTGCAAATTCTGGGTGGGCGGGGGTTAAACATTAAAGAGACAGGCAGACGACAGTGAGAGAGTTTGAACTTTGATACTCAAATGCAGATGTAGACTGAAACCCAGCTAGACAGAACAGAATTGATGAGGAACTAGATAAAATTATCACAGAGAAAGCATCTACAAGGGATCATTCCTCAAGATGGTGAAAGAAGAAGGCTACGTTCCTCATCAAGTTTAATTCTGATGAAACCGGCCACTCCATTCCATCAAGCCATCAACGACCATCACAAAGGTAATAAAACGGCTTTATTATACAGTAGAGTTTATTTATTTAATTATAACACCATAGCACATTCATTATACATAAAATAAGGTCTATTTTGTGTAGTTTTAAGAAAATTAAAAAGTAGAAAATTATGTTTTATGGGGACCTGGGAACGGATTATTCTCATTTTAATGGTTTTCTATGGGAAATGAATTTTTGGGATACACACTTCGCCTTACACACTGTCTGGGAAGCAATTAAGTTCGTAAGACAGGGTATTTGTATTTCATTTCGTGAACATTCTTTTTTTCACGATAATTGCGGCCAGCACGGCAAAGTGAAGCACAATCCAGTGGAGGTACAAATTCAGACTTTCACATACTGGATGTCATCTTTGGCTCATCCTTCTCTTATTCTCTGGAGACCGAAACGACCTACAGTGTGAAAACCGTCACGTCTACCCCCCGTAGGCTGCAATCGTAAGCTGCCAGCGCATCCGCCGCCTCGCCAGCCGGCTTTTCTTAATTAAGACACTTTGTTTTTATTTGTCCTCCCTTCTTCTTTCGTCCGCCATGGTCCTAAATGGAATTGGATTCTAAATGATCCATAACCAAGAGAGCAATCTTTACTAAAAGCGCCTCCGACGTGCCGCCAGTCGAGTCCGTGGGGGGGTGGGGCGTTCCCCCGCCGTCGGCCCCCGAGGGGATTGTGGGTAGATTGGAGCGACACGGTGCGCGCCATTTATGGCTGAGAGCCCCTCAAGACGCGAGCGGAGAGAAGATGAAGGAAATGAAATCCGGTTCTCCCTCGCGGAGGCGAGACGCGAGGCGCAAATGGCCGAGCGGGGAAGTCAAACATGGACGATGTCTGTTTATTGCACACGCCTCCTCCCACCCCGCTTCTCCGCATCACGCAATAAACGCGAACGGCGTAGTTCATCACCGCAGCTGGTGGGATGAAAAGGCGCGGCAAGGTGTCAAGTTTGTTAGCGTGAGGAAATGATTTCTTCTCATAGTTGAGCTGCACCAACTCTCGCATCTCGTCTTCATTTAAAGGACAACCAACGTCACTTTTTTTGTTTTCTAACTGACATCAGAAAAACGTTTTCTAGCATCTAAAATACCCAAAACACGCAGTATGATATTTTTAGTCAAATGCAAAACACCAATAAAAAGGAGTTAAAGTGTCTAAAAAGTACTTCAATTTGAAACCGGAAGTGGCCAGTTTCAGAAGGTCCCGCCCCCTTGTTCGTGACATCACGTCAGGACGTCTTGCCTTGCTCTTGAATCAAAACAATGGCTTTAGATTCGGAGAAGATGCTTTCTTGCTACTCATCCACTTATGAATATGATTCAAATAGTTCTGAAGAAGAAAGTATACATGTTTGCAATCGATTAAAGAATTTATTCCGTGCCATTTTGAGGCATCAGGGGTGGGAAATGTCGCATCCAAAAACATGGCGACAAAGCCGTGTAAGGAATTAATCAGCCCGTTCCCATAGGCTGATAAATTCCTTACATGGAGCTTGGTCGCCCTCTTCTGGCAGCTTCTTGGTGCAACACAAGGTTTTCAGATCAAAGTACAGCAAAATGCATTGACGTGATGGAAGAACTGCTACAAAGTGTCCTTTTTTCAGTCAGGGGCGTTCCTTCAGTGACGTCACATATGGACTCGTCACCAACTCAAAAACAAGACTTCCGAAATATTCAGCGCGAGTCTTAAAACGTAAAATCTAGCTATATGTGGTGGAATATTTGTAAAATACGCTCAGTAGAAGTCATTTGAAGCCATTTTACAAATTATGGACACAACTTGTCCGGAGACGTCGGTTGTCCTTTAAGGGCGTTTATCATACAGCACTTCCTTCGTTTCTTGGAGAGAAGCGTGGCTGGTCTTGGATGCTCGTGTATGAAAGCCTCATCCTCAGAAAAGCCCCGATAGCCGGTGAGAAGTCACATCTGCTCCTCGCTAATTCAATCCCACACAAGTTTGCTTTCCCCCCCCCCAGTTCGCCACATAACCTAATTAAAAGCAAAATGTAAGAATTTGGGGAGAGGCGCGCTCATTTTGTATTCATCTAGAGAGCCCTGGAAAAAAAAAAAGCTGGGATTTTTTTTCTTTTTAATTAAAATTAAAATTGCCCTATCACTACATTACATGGAATGATATATTTACAGCCAGCGAGGCCATATGGCAATCAACCGCTCACACTATGAGACACGAAGGTATTAGACATGCGTCTCCCCCCCCCCCTCTAATATTTACCCGGTTCAGATGTGACGGCACTTTTTCCATTCAGAAACTTTGATAAATACTTCAAGACTCTGTGTTTGAGGTACGATCAAGCAGCAAAAGGGGGAAATAATTAAAATAGAAAAAAAGAATGTTTAAAGAAAAACGAGGGTAGCGGATTTTCCGGTGTATTTTCATCAGAGCATTTTTTACTGTCAAACGTCGGTTTGTGACCATAATCTGTTCCAGAAATGTGTTCGAAAACCGATTTGGTCAAAAAGCCAAACATTTAATAATAATAATAATAATAATAATCATTTCTAAGCGCCTTTCAAAACTCTCAAGGTCCCTTTACAGTCACAGGATCAGTTTTTCTGCGGGTGAGCTGCGGCAGCCACACGCACCAGCGTTCACTCAACCCGGAAGTAACTCAAATAGATAGAAAGCTAGCTAACTGACATCAGGAAAACGTTTTATAGCATCTAAAATACCCAAAACACGTCGGATGATATTTTTAGTCAAATGCAAAAAACCAATAAAAATGACTTAAAGTGTCCAAAAACTACTTCAAATTGAATCCGGAAGTGGCCAGTTTCAGAAGGACCCGCCTCCGTCTTGCCTTGCTCTCGAATCAAAACAATGGTTTCAGATTAGGATAAAATGCTTTCTTGTTACTCATCCAGTTATGAATATGATTCAAATAGTTCTGAAGAGGAAAGCATAAATGTTTGCAATCGATTAAAGAAGTCCTCCCGTATCAATTCGAGCCGTTAGGACTCTAATGTAGCGTCCCAGAAAATGCACAAGATGGCGTTTTCCGTTGGAAAATGGGCTGATTTGTCTGCTGGGAATTTGTGTCAACTACTATCAAATAGTAGTCTTGGTGAAACACAACGATTCACCATCGCGTTATTTATGTTTTTTCCTTCTAATTTCGCCATCAACACGGATCAATACACAGTTTTCAGATCAAAGTACCCAAATTGCATTGTGTGTCGCTTTCTCGGTCAGCGGTGTTCCTGACGTGACATCACGTCAGGAATCGTCACCAACTGGAAAACAAGACTTCCTGAATATTCAGCGCGAGTCTTAAAACGGAAAATATAGCTATATGCGGTGAAATCTGTAAAATACGCTCAGTAGAAGTTATTTCAAGTGATTTTACAAATTATGGAAAAAACTTGTCCTTTAAGATAGAACCAAATATGATAACTTGGTCCAGATTTTGGATTGGATTGGATTTGCCTTGATTAGTCTCGCAGTGGAGAAATTTACATTTCATACTATTTAGCACTCCAGGTAGACGCTGACATGATTGCTTTGCTTTTGCGGACCATACATATGGCGGGACAGATCTGGCCCCTGAGCCTTTAGTTTGACACCAATGTTTTAAGGCCACGCACACAAGAATCGGACATGTTTTTATGCAAGCCTACATCCTTGACATACTTTCAATTGTGTCCCTTGTTATTTTTCCTTTCCTTGACAACACACTTGACATACACACAAGCGCACACAAACAGGCATTTCAAAGCAGCCTAAATCGCTCTTATTCTGCAGACTTTCAGTCATCACAACGTCTCATTTTACGGCTTCCTTCCTTCGTTATAGAAACTACACATGCTGCACTTCCACGTGGCTGCTTAATTAGTGACCTGAAAGGGAACGAGAGAAAAATTCCCAGACCGGAAAAAAAAAAGTGACAGAATGAGGAGCGCGGCCAAACATCGAGTGAGACCTCTGTCTTGATTAGGAGATCTAGGGAAAGGAGAGCAAGGCGAAACGCTTCACTGGTGGCATTTGCACCGAGTCCGACAATCAAATATGAATCAGAGCAGTCGCGCTGATTTGCAATTCAAATGATGTGGGCCCACCTGCCTCTTAATTGGAGTTTGCAGCAATGACACATCGAGTTTAGAAAAGGGTGGGACGCTTGCAAAATTGTCCTTGATGGTGATTGGACGATGTTGGGAGGAGTAGCCGGTCAGATTTCAAACAGGGAATTTAGGTATCAAAAATGAGAGTGAAAAGTAAGATACGAAAATGTGAGTGCGTATTGAAGAAGATGAAAAGGCTAATTTAGACAAACGTCTACGAATCAAGACTTTTTATTGTGAGGTTAGAGCTAATATTTGACCACAAACGTGAGCGAAAATAAATAAAACAAAATGGTTGCTTCAAATCAAAATGGCGGACTTCCTGTTCAATGTTGGGAATTGGAAATTCACATCAAGTGTTAAAACTGTTGTCGAAGCAGACGGTTTGAGTTTATCGTGACTCACTAAAGTAATTTTATTTGTTTATTTGTTCATTTATATATTTTTGTGTATTCATATATTTATTTGTCTATGTGTGTATTTGTGTATGTGTACGCGTGTGTGTGTATTTATGTGTGTATGTATGTATATGTGTATTTGCGTGTTTATGTAATAATAATAATAATAATAATGTATGTGTATGTAATAATAATAATAATAATGTTTGTGTGTATTTATGTGTGTATTTATGTATGTATGTGTGTATATATGTGTGTGTGCGTGTGTATATGTATGTATGTACATGTATGTATTTATTTTATGTATGTATTTATTTTATGTATTTATTTATTTACTTAGATTTATTTAGCTTGCTAGTTAGCAAATTATTTATTGATTTATTTACTACGTGTTATTTCATTGACATGTATTATTTATTTATTTATTTATTATTTGTTTGCTAATGTTTGGTTTGCACCCGAGACGGCAAACGCGTACATAAATCAAAACAAAACCTGTAGCACTTCCCTTCGGCTCTTCTGTGAACAATGTTAAATACGGCCGGGTTGGGAAAGTGCCATTAAAAGCGAACAAGAGTGCTGCACGGGGGAGCACTTGAGGATTAGCGAGCCTGACCTCCATTTTGGAGAAAGCATCATCCTACCGATGTAGATGCTGCTTGCCCAAATGACACAATGAATAGCAAACAGCTGTTGGCACACAAGCGCAATAAATAAATAAATAAATAAACATGTTTAAACTGCTATCACAGTGTCTGAAACGCATGACAAAAAGTGACCGGACACCATGCCATAAAGTTGCTTGCCGCATTTTTCACAACCTTGAAACACAATAAAACGACTAATCGCAAAATAACCAATTGTTGCAAAGTATTAAGGATAAAATTATCACAGAGAAAGCATCTACAAGGGATCATCCCTCAAGATGGTGAAAGAAGAACGTTACGTGCCTCATCAAGTGTTTAATGCTGAGGAAACCGGCCACTCCATTCCATCAAGCCATCTATGACCATCACAAAGGTAAATAAAACAACTTTATTATACAGTACAGTTTATTTCTTTAATTATAATACCAGAGCACATTTATTATACAGAAAATAAGGTATATTTTGTGTAGTTTTAATGCTTATTTGGTTGGAAATTATGTTTTATGGGGACCTGGGAACGGATTATTCTCATTTTAATGGTTTCCTATGGGAAATTAATTTTTGCGATACACTTTTCGTCTGACACACTCTGTCTGTGAACCAATTAAGTTCGTAAGCCAAGGTATCGCTGTGATTTATTCCGATTTTGAAATCTTCATTCCAACGTTTGCTTTATCGAATTTTTGATGTGAAAAAAAAAATCTTTAGTTTTTTTTTTTTTTTTTTACTTTTCTTGAAAAGTTGTCGGCCACCCGGGCAGAAACGTTCTGTAAGTTGTACGCCCGACGCGAAAGTTACACACCCCGGGCTTCCGAGCAGATGTTATTTCAGACACTGGGCTATCATCCTGCCTTCCCTTGTGTTATAGAAAGTATATTTGCTGTTCGTGCTTCTTCATACTTTTTTTGATTGCGTTCAAAATTGATTTCAATGGACTTAAAAAAAACACAGCACTTATTAATACACATCACGTAGTTTTACAGCTCATAAGCATCATTTAATGGGCCGGTCATGTTCGTATGCGGTTTCGTCTGACCCGCCTGTTGCCGCTAATTTGCCGCAACGCTGGTGATAAGAACTGCGTCATTCGGACTACAAGGTTGACACCCAATGCTACATGATCCGTCCCGCATTAAAGATAAAAAAAGCAAGCAAAAATAAAAGGGTATCTTTCAGAAAGCCCCTCAAAAAAAATAAATCACACCTGGCTGACCCACTTAATTGACGCCACTTCACATCAGTCATGATGGAAGCGAAGAGAAAGAGCAGAACGCTCGGGGAATTAGCTCGGCAACACGCGCCTGACAGGAAGTGACCCCCAAAGTGAATGATGTCATCGACCGCAGTCACTTTTCATTCCGCAAGAAGACGCTTTGATGTTCACCGGCACAAAAAGACAAAGATTCAGTGGGGCCTTTCGAGTTGTGTGAAGCGGACAGAAAATAGGATTGACAGAAAAATCTCTGGCTGAACATGAACAAAATGTCCGCCATTTTAATTCAAAGCGGCCATTTTGCTTAGAACAGCATGAAACTTTTAATAATGATAACTTCTTATTCACTATCATTGTCAACTGGCATTTTCACGTTGAGCCGTTACTATTCTGCTGAACGCCGACTTGCGACGGCAGACAGATGCAACAGCTGCCGGGGCCATATGCGACAAGGCTTTTAAATCCTTGCTCCTTAATTATACGCTCCCGCGGGTGCAATATTGACATTTCAGCTCTTTGGAACGCGCGTACCCTCGAAAGTTGCCGTGAGACCCGTAACGGGTTACGTCGCTGAGCATCAAGCCAGTTTAAAGACGCGGAGCGGACTCATTGGCGCTGGCGGCAAGGTCTGTTTATTTTATTTTATTATTTTTTTTTGTTTTATCATCGTCCGGGGACAATCCCTTTGAGGCTCAACGCATGAATTTAATCACTGCACTCTACGAGGGATGTATTACGACAATAAACAATGAAACGGGGCCAGATGGGGTCCAATCGCCTTCAAACTACAAATCAGGGGACTTCCTATTCTAGCTAACCTTCGTCTTTTATGCCCCTCCCCTTTTTTTAAATTAGGGGTGTGGTTATCGGATGTCAAAAATCCCTGAGAGGCGCAGGTATGATTTTTGTGGTCATCTTCCTCAGGTTCTTCTGTACGACAGTCAAACCTGGGTTTTCGACCATAATCTGTTCCAGAAACCTGTTCGAAAATTGATGTGGTTGAAGGTTGGTTATCTAGCTGGCTATCAGTGTTTTAGCTATCTAGCTAGCTAGCTATTAGCTATAGAGCTATCTAGGTGGCTAGCTATCTAGTTAGCTATTTATTAGCTATCTACTAGCTGACTGGCTGGCTAGCTTTCTATCTATTAACTTCCGGGTTGAGTGAACGTTGGCGCGTGTGGCTGTCGCTGCTCACCCGCAGAAAAACATATCCTGTGACTGTAAAGTGACCTTGAGAGTTTTGAAAGTCGCTTATAAATGAAATATATTCTTATTCTTATTATTATTATTATTATTATTATTATTATTATTATTATTAGTTGGCTCGCTGGCTAGCTTTCTGACTATCTGGCTAACTATCTACCTGGTTATCTATTAGTTAGCTAGCTCGCTTTCTGACCATATGGCTAGCTATCTGGCTGGTTATCTAGCTAGCTATCTATTAGCAAGCTAGCTTTCTATCTATTTGAGTTATTCTGGGTTGAATGAACGCTGGCGCGTGTGGCTGCCGCTGCTCACCCACAGAAAAACATATCTTGTGACCTTGAGAGTTTTGAAAGGTGCTTATAAATGAAATGTATTATTATTATTATTATAAGACTTTATTTTTGTGATGTGTCATATTAGACGCGTCTATCCCAATGAAACTGATCATTTTAGAGGGTTTACCTAAAATGGCTGTTTCTAAACAAAATGGCGGACTCCACCTCCAATTTTTGGCATGGCTCCTTGAGACAGTTTTTACGTGTCCTGTCATGTTTGACACGTTTATCCCAAAAGCGTGTTAGATCCAGGGAACTTAAACCGCGAGATCATTTCAATGTGCATGACGAAGATAAGCCACCCAAAATGGCCGCTCTGAATTAAAATGGCTGACATTTTGTCCCATTTCAGACAAAGACTTTTCTGTCAATCCTAATTTCAAAAACCACAATCCAATTCCAATTCGGTGAGAGAACTTTAATTGAAACATACACTTATTATTTTTTTGTCACTAACTTGCTGAGTTTTGAGTTGTTTTGTTAAGGACCTCCCACAGAAAATGGCCGCTTACGCGTTATTAAAGAAATGACGCGAGTAAACGACGAAGCCATTCTCACAGCCTGCCCTTTAAAGGGTTAAGGAGTGATTACCACGGCCAATTAGACGAAAGGTGCGCGCTCTCGAAAATGGCAAAAGAGGCGGCGGTGAGAAAGCTTTGGTTTGATAATGCCACCGGCGACGAAGACGAGCGGATGAGTTATAGGAAGGAGGCACGTCGGGGTCACTTCAGCCACGCGATGCTCCCAGATTCACTGCGGCGACGCTGAATGTCACTGCCGCCGCTTGTGTGTGTGTGTGTGTGTGTGTGTGTGTGTGTGTGTGTGTGTGTGTGTGTGTGTGTGTGTGTGTGTGTGTGTGTGTGTGTGTGTGTGTGTTTATAGTGCAGTTTTATCAGTCTGGCATTTCCTGTTCTGAGACATAAGCAGAAGAAGAAGCCATCTGATGACCTCAGTGAGACTGCGGAACATGAGCGACCTTCACAGAAAGCAGAAAGCTTTCCAGGATAACACACAGGGGTGTTTTTAGTTATTTTTTTCTTCTGAATAGGGTGCCTTTTCAGATTAAAAATGCTCACATTTTATCGCTTTTTTTAAAACAAAATCGCATTTCAGTTTTTTTTTTTGGTTTGAAAATGTCTACTTTTTTGTTTTCTCCGTTTTTTTTTTGTCTGGCACAAAAACAGGCAACTTTTTTTTGACCTGACAATTCCCAATTTTAATTTGAAAAGACACTTTTTGTCAAAACAGGACTGAATATTTCTATATCTCTAATAATAATCATATTAATAATCATAATATTTGACCTGGTCTTGACCTCTCAGTACATGACATGTCATTAGAACTTTGTTTCTTTTTTAATTTTAATGCCTCATTATAATAAATCACACATTATGTACATTACCCAAAATTCCACTCCATCGTCGTCCCCAAGGAGGGAAAAAAACAGTTTTCGGTCCGTTACAAATGATGTTGTATTAGCTATCCATTAGCTAGCTAGCTGTTAGCTGACTGGCTCTTGACTGGCTAGCTGTTGGCTGCCTGGATGTTGACTGGCTAGCTGTTGGCTGGCTAACTGTTAGCTATTTATTAGCTATACATTAACTAGCTGGCTAGCTATTAGCTGTCTAGCTGGCTATCTATTACATGGCTAGCTGTTGGCTGACTGGCTCTTGACTGGCTAGCTGTTGGCTGCCTGGATGTTGACTGGCTAGCTGTTGGCTGGCTAACTGTTAGCTATTTATTAGCGATACATTAGCTAGCTGGCTATCTATTACATGGCTAGCTGTTGGCTGACTGGCTCTTGACTGGCTAGCTGTTGGCTGCCTGGATGTTGACTGGCTAGCTGTTGGCTGGCTAACTGTTAGCTATTTATTAGCTATACATTAGCTAGCTGGCTAGCTATTAGCTGGCTATCTATTACATGGCTAGCTGTTGGCTGACTGGCTCTTGACTGGCTAGCTGTTGGCTGCCTGGATGTTGACTGGCTAGCTGTTGGCTGGCTAACTTTTAGCTATTTATTAGCTATACATTAGCTAGCTGGCTAGCTATCTATTACATGGCTAGCTGTTGGCTGACTGGCTCTTGACTGGCTAGCTGTTGGCTGCCTGGATGTTGACTGGCTAGCCGTTGGCTGGCTAACTGTTAGCTATTTATTAGCTATACATTAGCTAGCTGGTTAGCTATTAGCTGGCTATCTATTACATGGCTAGCTGTTGGCTGACTGGCTCTTGACTGGCTAGCTGTTGGCTGCCTGGATGTTGACTGGCTAGCTGTTGGCTGGCTAACTGGTAGCTATTTATTAGCTATCCATTAACTAGCTGGCTATCTATTACATGGCTAGCTGTTGGCTGGCTATCTATTAGCTATATAGCTAATCCTCATAATCCAACAGCGGCTGCACACGCCGCCCTCGTGTGCCGGCAGGAAGACAGAAGGAGATAATTTGCCAAGGGGAAAAACTAGCGGCGCTAATAAGTTCACTTTTCCCCACCAGGTTGCACTCCTGGACGACAAGGAGTGTGCTCCTGCGTGTGCCCCGACGTCACTCCGCTTCCCAATTACCGGCTTGCGTTCACGCGTGAGCACGTTTACCTATTTGGGAGTGTTGAAATGGTGCCCATTAAATTGCTAAAAGCTTCTTTTTCTGCTCACCTTTTCCATATTTTTTTAACACGGGGCGTACGTGGCAACACTTAATACACGCTGGGCGGCAAATGAGGCGTCTCGCTGAGAAAAGTGTCAAAGCGGAGCAAAAAATAATAAAACAAATGAAGAAACGGAGTTCAGTTAGTGGTGCCGAAGTACTAATGAGTCACTGCGCAAGAGTAGCGCCAGCATGGGTTCGCTAATTAATGCTTAGTTAAAAAAGTGAATGTAAATTCCTTACGTGTTTAGTATTATTCTGTAGGTGGGGGTGGGGGGGGCGTCTTTTGAGGGGCACTCTTTTTAACTCATTCACTGCCATTCACGAAGTTATTCGGGAATTGAACATATCTCATAGAGCGCATTCCCGAATTTGTTCCTGTTTGGTTTTTTTTCTTGCTTGGGTCCCGATAAAGCGCTGGCCATGGCCTCTAGCGATGTTTTTTCCCTTCCACAAGGGGGCAGAATTTCCCCTTTTTTCCATGTTTGCGCTTTGTTCCCGCTTCAGCTGTTGTTATAGCGCTATATAAACCAATATGTATGCATTGCATTTGGATATTTGCATTTGCATATTTTGGACAGCCGCCTTCATTTCAATCTCATATAACTCCAGACACATAATTTAGGAATTAACTCTTTTTTTTTAATGAAAGAAGAGAATAATAATAATAATAATACATTTCATTGATAAGCGCCTTTCAAAACTCTCAAGGACACTTTACAGTCATGTAATTTTTTGTGCGGGTGAGTAGCGGCAGCCATTCGCGCCAGTGTTCACTCTACATAGCGCATACAAAAGATAAGTACATAGCTAGCTAGCTACATAGCTTACATAGCACATACAAAAGATATGTAGATAGCTAGCCAGCCACATAGCAAATACAAAAGCTACAGTATGGAGCTAGCTGGCTAGCTACATAGCTCACATAGCACATTCTGCGGTTTCTTACGCTGCATCGTCAATGGATGCTACAGCTGCGTGTTTGCTTTCAACATTTAGCTTGTAGTAGACGTGCACGTTCCACCATGACGTCCCTGATCCACTGCTGAAAAGGACGCTCTTTCATCTAGAGCTGCTTCATGTCACAAAGACGGTACACAAAGTGCTGAGGAATGAATGACTCTCTGTGTGTTTGTGTTGTCATATTATTTGTTATTATTTATTTTATTTTTTTTAAACTTTTTTTTACTTTATTATTATTATTATTATTATTATTATTGTTATTAGTAGTAGTAGTAGTAGTAGTAGTACTCTTATAATTACTATTATTATTATTACTATTATTACTACTACGTATTATTATATAATGTTTGTCATTCTATAACTCAATATTTTGTGGGTCCTGGAATTTGAGTGACAATGACAATAACCCTGGCACTGGAGTGGACACATTTTTGCACACGTCTGGCAGTGAATGAGTTAATGCTATCCTAAAAGTCCCTCCTTAGCGCAAGCACCTATAAAAAAGCTTTGTTGTGAACCAACCTGTTGACAAAGGAAGGTGTTAGTTAACTGATGCATGCATACACACACACACACACACACACACACACACACACACACACACACACACACACACACACACACACACACACACACACACACACACATTTGCATGAGGCGGGGCATCAAGGGGGAGAGCTAAAGAGAGACTTTGTGGTGGTGACGATGGGCTAATTAGCGAGCGCGGCGCTCCCGCTGCTCCGTGTGTTTGAAATCAGCTGGATGGAATATAATTGATCTGGAAATGTGTTGCATGACAAGACGCATACGTCGCCACACACGCATAACGTTCATAAAGTGAGGATTACAGTATGTTTGCTTGCTCGACAAGGATCAAGTTGGACGTTGTCAGACTGCGTGCGTGTGTGTGTGTGTTTTTGTTCCAAGTGTCAATAATTGCTTTGAGGCAACGAGTAAATGCCGTGAGCTCGTCAGAATGTTTCGACCATCTTGTAACGCCACCTTTTCTATATTGTTTATGAGAAGTTGATAGAGAATAGACAGAATAGAAGTTATCATCTTTAAAAGTTTCATCTTTAAAATCATCTTTAAAAGTTTAGTTGGCCGCCGAACACAAGGCCCAAAATGGAAGCACAGAAAATCTGGGGTCAATCTGTGGTGAACAGACTGTCATCTTCATGTAGGAGATCTGGCCTTGGACTAATTTAGGACTTGGTAAACTTCACAGGAAGAGGTCATTAGCCAGGCTACAAATCTATCAGTTCATGGAAAGGACAATCCATTAAAATGTCTATGTTCTGTTGTTTTATAATTGTTGGTGACCTCCAGGGTTGTGGTATTCAAATCAAGACGACTATGTTTTACTACCGTATCACTTAAATTTGCATATACTCTCAATAAATAGCTTGCTGCAGAATTTGGGCATCGGTCATGAATGGCTGCGTCTCCTACCGGCAGTAAAAGACAATCTTTCTGTGTTGGAGCCTTTGTTCACAGTGTCCGACCGAACCTCTCTGACACTTCCTGATAACACGCTGGAGATCTCTCTCACACACACAAACGCACACACACACACACGCACACACACACACACACACACACACACACATATTCCTGTTTGAAAATCTTTGTGAGGTCCGGCTCACTCCATATAAGGAGTGAGAATCATTTAGAATGAAAAACCTGTGAGGACCGACCAAAAAGTCCTCACTTGTCAAAAATGTCCTCACTATGCATGGTATAAAATCATAGTGGTCCTCACAATTACGACCATACAAACACACACACACACATGCACACACACATACCTGATCATATGTGCATATTATGCGCACACTCGCACACATTTTGGAATCTGGAATCTGGAATGTTCTGTTGTTTTATGGACGTTGGTGCTTGGGACGTCCAAGGGTGTGGAATTAAAATCAAGTAGACTATGTTTTATTAATGTATCACTTCAATTTGCATATACTCTTAATAAATAGCTTGTTTGTTATGAATGGCTGCATCCCCTGCCGGCAGTAAAAGACAATTTTTCTGTCTTTGAACCTTTGTTCATAGTATCCGACCGAACATCTCTGACAGAAGTGTACAATTTTCAAATTGATTCCAGCGTGCCGTTTAAAAAAAAAATCCATTTGGCCAGCCGGGCGACGTTGACGTAAGGCTTCACCCCCCCCCCCCCCCCGAGACTCCAAACAAGGTTGTTCAATTTGCATTTTAATTATAAGGGACGATGTTGCGCCGAGTGCGGCCTCAAAACAATTCCAACCTCGCCTTGGTTGCCTCCAGCTCTGCCCAGTGTTGGACATGTGCCCTTTACCTTGGAATCAAGTCGTGAATCCTGTTCAGGTTATTACCATTTTGAAGCCTGATCTTTATTATTCTGTAGGGGGCGGGGCGTCTTTTGAGGTACACCCTTTTTAACTCATTCACGACCATTCACGAATTTATTCCGAAATTGAAAATATAACGTCGAGCGCCATTCCCAAATTTGTTCGGGTTTTGTTTTTTCTTGCTTGGGTAACGATAAAGCGCTGGCCATGTTTTTTTTTTTTTTCTTTTCCACAGTGGGGCAGCATTTCCCATGCATTTTTCCATGTTAGCGCGTTGTTCCAGCTGTAGCTGTTGTGAAAGCGCTATATAAACCAGTATGCATTGCATTGTATTGTATTTTGTACAGCCGCCCCCATTTCAAGTTCAGATAACTCCAGACCCATTTAACTTAGGAATTAACTCTTTTTTTTCTGATGAAAAAAGAGAGTCTAAGGCAGGGGTGTCAAAGTCATTTTTTGCCGCGGGCCACATTGTAGTTATGGTTTCCTCTCGAGGGCCGTTATGAATTTGGGGAACCCATTAGAATGTTTAAATCCCTTCAAATATTACATATAGAGCACACAGCAAATGAATGAATAACTTGTTTTCAAATCTGAAGTCAAGAATAATGACTTTTATTGTGGTTGACATCCAAAAATATGAAATTTTGGCTCAGATTTTAGCAATCATCATGGAATTTAACAAGTTTGATTCGCTTTCGCGGGCCGAAAAAAATGATGTGTCGGGCCGGATTTGGCCCGCGGGCCTTGACTTTGACACCTGTGGTCTAAGGTTTCCTATGGTGTAACGAATGTTTATGTAGTTCTAAAACTCAATATTCTGTGGGTCTTGGAATTCAAGTGACAATGACAAAAACCCTGGCACCGGAGTGGACACATTTTCGCACATCTGGCAAAAACTTTGTGAATGGCAGTGAATGAGTTAAATAAAATAAAAAATAAAACATTCCAAAAAGTGTTGTTGCGTTTTCCTCACACATGGTCACATACGCACATAGCATAGGCTAACTGGTTAGCATTTCGACATTTATAATAATAATAATAATAATAATAATAATAAGAATAATCCATTTCATTTATAAGCACCTTTCAAAACTCTCAAGGACACTTTACAGTCACAGGATATTTTTTCTGCGGGTGAGCAATGGCACCCACATGCGCCTGAGTGGCATTTCTTTGGAATGTGTGTGTCAACGTAAGTTTCGATATGACATTTATTCACCCTCAGATAAGAGCATTTCGGGAATACAAAGTGTGTGTGTGTGTGTGTGTGTGTGTGTGTGTGTGTGTGTGTGTGTGTGTGTGTGTGTGTGTGTGTGTGTGTGTGTGTGTGTGTGTGTGTGTTTCCCACACAAATACTGCATAGATCTCCATTTTGAGCGTTATGGCCTGCTTTTAAAATAAATGACTACTTTATGCATTTGAATACAAGCATTTTGGAGACATCGGGCCGAATGCAAAGCTTCAGGACCGTTCGCTTTAGTGCGTTTGCCACTTATTTGGAAAGCGGCTCCGATGTGAAAGGGAATTGGGCTTAAATGATTTGGACGCTTCGATCGTCGCCGCGGGTCTGCTCGGGCGGACAGCTTTATGGCGAGATCTCTGCGGGACTTTAATGCAGCGCATTAACTTCACAAGCGCGAGCTTACACACACACATACACAGACTCACAGCAAAGGCCAAAATGTGTCAACAATGGCAAATCCATTTACTAATGTGACAGACATCTGATGTCTTTTCAGGCATTGTTTTTTTTGTTTCTTATTTTTTTTTTTTTTTGGGTGGTCTCTCTAAGATAGGCATCCTTACTCAATTTCTTGTAGGTGAATTAAACTGGCATCAGAAGCTGAAATATCAAAAATTCCTTAAATCAGATTATATTGGTATTGAATTAGTATCCTTCAATTATACGTAAACATGGTACAAGTTTGTGAGCCGGTCGGTAGGCAGTCAGACAAAATGTCCACCAACGAAAAGGGTCAAAATTACCACGACCAAAAATAAGATAGACTTACTACTCATTGACTGCCAGACGATGTGCAAAAATGTGTCCACTCCAGTGCCAGGGTTTTTGTCATTCTCACTCAAATTCCAGGACACACAGAATATTGAGTTTTAAGACGACATGTAAATTCAATGCAGCGTAAGAAACGTTAGATTCTCTTCTGTCATCAGAAAAAAAAAATGTTAATTCCTAAATTATATGGGTCTGGAGTTATCTGAGCATGAAATGGGGGCAGCTTTCCAAAATACAATGCAATACATACATATTGGTTTATATAGCACTTTAACAACAGCTGAAGCTGTAACAAAGCACCAACATGGACAAAAGGCAAATGCTGCCCCCTTGTGGAGGGGAAAAAAAGAGTTAATTCCTAAATTATATGGGTCTGGAGTTATCTGAGATTGAAATGAGGGCGGCTGTCCAAAATACAATGAAATATATACATACTGGTTTATAGAGCGCTTTAACTGAAGCTGTAACAAAGCGCTAACATTGGGAAAAAGGGAAATGCTGTTCCTTGTGGAAGTGAAAAACATTGCCAGAGGTCTGACCGGCGCTTTATCGGCAAGGAAAACCAAGAAAAACCAAAACCCAGACAAATTCGGGAATGGTGATCCACGTCAAGTGGCGCCGGGAGCTTTTTTTTGTCCAATTTCCCAAGGGGTGCTATTGAGGGTTCATCGTTATTGCAGTAATTTACGTATTTTGGTGGTACAGTGATACCTCAGCTTACAAACTTAATTGGTTCCCAGAAAGTGTGTGTAAGGCAAAAGGTTCGTCTGCCAAACATTTATTGCCCATAAGAAACCATTAAAATGAGAATAATCCGTTCCCAGGTCTCCATAAAACATAATTTTCTACAAAATAAGCCTTAAAACTGCACAAAATATACATTATTTTATGTATAATAAATGTGCTATTGTATTATAATTACATAAATAAACTGTACTGTATAATAAAGTCATTTTATTTACCTTTGCGATGGTCGTTGATGTAGTTGCCTCTTGATGATATCCGAGTGAAGTTGCCGTGCTTTCTCAGTGATAATACCCACACTCACAATGTCCCCTGCTAGCTGCTTTTCGTTAATCCAAATCAACAGAAGTTTTTCAACCTCGTCATATTTTCAATTCCAGAATAAATTCGTGAACGGCAGTTAAAAAATTTCATCGGATATTTGCAGACGAAAAAGTCCTGAAATAGCGATTTACAGTAAAGTCTCGTTATATCGATATTCAAGGGAGTCCGAAAAAAATATCGATATAACCGGGACTATCGATATATCCGACCCTGTTTGCGTGTAATTTTCTCCGTGCGTGCATAGAAATAGTATCGATATAACCGGGACTATCGATATATCCGATATCGATATAACGAGATTTTACTGTATTTACTTCGCAAAACCATTCCGACAGCGAACGAGATTAAATGTCCAAACGTGATTTTGAATTCTTTGCGTGCTGACGACAAACAAGTGACATTTCTTATAATCTCGCCTCCGTCTCTGTCGACACGCAAGAATTCCTCGCCGACGAAAAAAAAAAAGCAGAGGAAGCAATCACATCGACTTCTCCGCTGCGGTGACATTTACTCTCTAATTTCTCCATCTTTTACAACCATCATTCACTGACACCTTATTGCTCTTTTTCCCCCCCATGCCTTCCTTCTTGTAAATCCTCCCTCGGCCTCCATCTTTGTCTCCTGCAGTCATTGCGCCTAGAGAGCCATCAATCTTCCTCAATGAGTGCCTACAAGTGCCAAGGCCAAGGTAGATTACTACGAGCTCTCTTCACATTGTCTCGAGACGTATGGAGTAGATCTATACAGAACGGTGCAAATGCAGCCATTTTTTTAGGGGAGGGCATACAACTGTCAAAATACGGACAGAAAATATATTTTATCAGTTCCTTGCATTGAAAATAAAAACCCAGAATGGGTCGTCACGGAAAACCAATTGAGATGGCTCGACAATGTTGTATTTATACAGCTCCAGAATCTGGATTCAAATCTGGTTTTAATAATAATAATAATAATAATTTTCATTTATAAGCGCCTTTCAAAACTATCAAGGTCACTTTGCAGTCATAATAATTACAATTATTATTATCATTATTATTATTTGAGGACGTTTGGCATAATTGAACAATATTATGGGCATATGAGCATTCAAAACAATGCAAGCAGATCTGTAAAGTGTCCTTGAAAGTTTTGGAAAGGCTCTTAGAAATGAAATGTATTATTATTATTATTATTATTATTATTACTTCTATTACTATTATTACTACTATTACTATTATTCCTACTACGACTATTACTATTACGACTATTACTGTTACTACTATTACTACTATTACTATTACTACTACAATTACTACTACTACTACTACTACTATTACTATTATTATTACTATTACGACGATTACTATTACGACTATTACTATTACTACTATTACTATTACTACTACTACTACTATTACTGCTACGACTATTACTATTACGACTATTACTATTCCTACTACAATTACTACTACTACTATTACTACTACTACTACTATTAATGCTACAATTACTACTACAATTACTACTACTACTATTACTATTATTACTACTACTACTACTACTGCTACGACTATTACTATTACGACTATTACTATTCCTACTATTATTATTACTACTACTACTACTATTACTGCTACAATTACTACTACTACTACTATCACTACTACAACTACTACTACTACGAAAGCCGAAAGGAAAAGAAGAAAGAAGAAGACTACCATTACTACTATTATTATTATTATTATTATTATTATTATTATTATTATTATTATTAAAAGCCGTGTATGTGTGTGTGTTGGGGAAAGGGGGGGGGGGGTGTTCTTTCAAAGGTCAAAAACTGTCCGGATAGAAGAAAAAAAAACCAAAGCAGGGAGCGCTCAGGGGAATCAATATGCCGCTGTTCACAGGCCCAACGCCAAAACCATTTCATGTTTCCAACTTGGACGCTCGCTTTGCTACAAAACTTCAATTTCACAAGCGTATGAACTATCGATTTTGCAGGCGCACCTTCATTGTCCTCTGCCGGCCCACCCCCACCACTAACCCCCCGCCCCCTTCATCGCTCAGGAAAAAAGTTGTTTTCTGATTGGAATGTGGGGGAATGGAGCAGTCCTCACTTGCGAATTTTACATTTCGTCAAAGAGTTCAAGCCAAAGAATGAGAAGGCAAAGCCGCACATTTTGCTGAGGAGTCGCCCTGATACGCGTTACTAAGCCTTTTCCGAGCCGCATTGTCTCGTCATTTAATTGTCGGTCAATCAGGATTATCCAAAACAATACGTTGCTATTATCCATGGGCTGAAGAAGAAATGAATACATTTTTGTTGTGGAATTAAAAAAAAAACAAAAAAAAAGTGAGAAGTTGGTTGAATTTTGACAAGCAGAGCGCAGACAGCAGAAGGCGACCAATCATTCTCGACATCTGTGAGCCATTTTTGGACTTACGATGTGACGGAGTTCTGTGCAAACATTTTTTTCATGAGTTTGGCATTTTTTTTTTTTACTCATTCACTGCCAGGCATGCAAAAATGTGTCCGCTCCAGTGCCAGGGTTTTTTGTCATCGTCACAAACATGTTCAACAAAGTTCCATTTTGATTCAAATACGGTGAGACCTCAACTTACAAACACCTCAACTTACAAACTTTTCGTCTTACAAACGTCAAATTTATGAAAATTAAACCTTATAATAAGCGCTATTTTCATAATACACACCCACCACGGCTGGCGGAGTGATCTTCGGCGGAAGCACACGACCGAACAGCACCAGAGGTTAAGTTACCAACACTCCTTCAATAAGCCATCAACGACCATCAAAAAGGTCAATAAAACTTTATTTTACAGCACAGTTCTTTAATTACAGTCCTCATGTAATGCGCCTCTCTTTCCAAACAGCAATTCCCTTTGACCTTCGACCTCCAACGCCATTCCATCAAGCCATAAATGACCATCACAAATGTAAATAAAGTGACTTTATGATACAACGCAGTGTATTTCTTTCATTACAATACAACAGCACATTTATTATACATAGAATAAGGTATGTTGTGTGTAGTTTTAAGGCTTATTTAGTTGAAAAGTATATTTTATGGAAACCCGGGAACAGATTATTCCCATTTTAATGGTTTCCTATGATAATTATTTTTTGAGATACACACTTTTCGCCTTACACACTCTGTCTGGGAACCAATTAAATTCGTAAGTTGAGGTCTCACTGTACACTAAAATTATTTTAAATACAGTGATACTTCGGTTTACCAAAAAGATGTCAGTTCATATATCAGATCAAGTTTAGTGGAAGTCTGGAGCGGTAAAATCTATCACTTTTTAATATTCCCAAGCACACAGATGCAACTTCTTACAAATTAAAACCTGATGAAAATCAGCCCTTGGTTTCACTTTCTCACTGGTTCCCAGAATGAATGAGGTGAGTCCAAAAGCTTCTCACATTTCCATGATGAACGACATCCCTCTCAAATGCCAAATCAGACCATATCTCTCCCACCGTGACAAGCGCCCCACTCAATAATCCCACCATTAAGACGGCCAGCCACTATCTGCCTGCTTAAATGGCAGATTTATATCAATCCAATTGAGCGTGACTTTTTGGGCTCGTGTTGAACTCACATTTGGCCCGGTAGTTTGGGAGCACTGGTCCAAACTCTCAACGCACCCTGATTTAAGAAAAGTATTGGATTGGATTGGCCTTTAGTAGTCTCGCAGTGGAGAAATTTACATTTCACAGCAGCAAAGTGATGAAACGAAGAGGAAAGGAAATGAAGAAGTAGAAAAACTAAATACAGGAGCGTCTGTAAAGGCTGCCACTCCCGCGACGCATTCTTGAAGTCAAAACAACAACAAAATAACTCAATAACAAATAATGTGACACAAAACAAAGACACAGGCATTCAATCTTAAGCACCATTTTTTGTTGTAATGAAGCAGTTCTAGATGAAAGTCATTTTCACCAGTGGATGACGGACATCATGGTGAAATGTGCACATCTGCTACAAGCTAAATGTTAAAAGCAAACGAGAAGCTGTAACATCCATTGAGAAAAAGAGACTGTCTCACATCTCCTGCCCCACGTATTGTAAATCCGCTTCAATTCCATGCTGCGACAGTTCCACATACGTATCGACACTCTACGCTCACACTAATTTCTTCTCATCGTGGGCTCCTCAAGCCATGTCTGGCCTTGTCAGTCGTATTATATCTAAATCACAGGTGTCAAATCAAGGCCTGGGAGCTAAATCTGGCCCCCCACATCATTTTATTCGGGCAGCAAAAGCAAATCAAACTAATTTATAAGCGCCTTTCAAAACTCTCAAGGTCACTTTACAGTCATAGGATAAGTTTTTCTGTGGGTGAGAAGCGGCAACCACACGCGCCAGCGTTCCCTCAACCGGGAATAACTCCAATAGATCAAGTTAGCGACCTAGTTAATAGATAACTAATAGATAGCTAGCTAAATGGACAACTAATAGATAGCAAATAGATAGCTAGCTAGGTAACCAGCAACGGTGAACCCGTTCAACCGGGAATAACTAAAATAGATCAAGTTAGCTAGCTAGCTAATAGATGACTAATAGATAGCTAGCTAGCTAAATGGACAACTAATAGATAGCAAGTAGATAGATAGCTAGGTAACCAGCAACGGTGAACCCGTTCAACCGGGAATAACTAAAATAGATCAAGTTAGCTAGCTAGCTAATAGATGACTAATAGATAGCTAGCTAGCTAGTGAGGCAGCTAATAGATAGCAAATAGATAGCTAGCTAGGTAGCCAGTATGAACAAACTATTACCTTGGCGTCCAATAATTAGCCCTTTCACCGTCGCGGTTAATTTTGTGATAGTGACCGTGAGCCCGGTTGACTGGAGTGTAGCTTGCTAGCGGCGGGACAAAGTCAGCGGGTTATTGCCACAAATTTGAAGCTTTGACTGGCGACAGCTTTATGACGCCTGAGTGGCCTCCGCGACTCGCCGCCTGTCACATTCTATTAGCTCGCCGCCGATTCCCCCCGGCGGCTTCAACGGCAGCCTCCTCCCGTAAATAAAGCAAATGGCCGCGTCGTGTAGTAAATGAAGACTGGGGACGGTGCGGGCACGCGGGCGCTCGCTTGTGTGTAAAAACATTGCTTCGGATAATTTAACCTACAGGAGCGAGACGAATGCGCCCGGTTTGGCTCGTCCTTCATCAACCGCTAAGTTTAAAGGATAACCGACAACCATTTTTTTGTTTCCTAACTGACATCAGACAAACGTTTTATAGTGTCTAAAATACCCAAAACACGCAGTATGATATTTTTAGTCAAATGCAAAACACCAATAAAAATGACTAAGTGAATCCCAAAACTGCCACAACAAAGGCAGATTCAGAAAGTCCCGCCCCCTTGTTTTTGACGTCACGCCAGGATACTCCTTCACAAACTGCCTTGCTCCAGAATCACAATAATAACAATAACAATAAATGTCATTTATAAGCGCCTTTCAAAACTCTCAAGGTCACTTTACAGTCACAGGATAAGATTTTCTGTGGGTGAGCAGCGGCAGTCACACGCGCCCGTGTTTACTCAACCTGGAAGTAACTCAAATAGATTGAAAGCTAGCTAGGTAGCTAATAGTTACAGTAATAGGAATAATACATTTCATTTATCTTTCATCATTATCATCTTTATTGCCAAGTATGTAGAACACACAAGGAATTTGTTTTCGGTAGAACATGCTGCACTAGTATCATCATAAAAAAATTTCTAAGTGGAAGCATCTTTCAAAACTCTCAAGGTCACAGGATACAGTCGCTAATAGATAGCTACCTAGCTGGCTAGATAGCTAAAAATAAATATATTTTGGCATGAAACATTCCAAAATATCTATTACCGATTACCTATTATCTATTATGATTCAACTACAGTAAAGTCTCGTTATATCGATATTCAAGGGAGTCCGAAAAAATATCGATATAACCGGGACTATCGATATATCCGACCCTGTTTGCATGTAATTTTCTCCGTGCGTGCATAGAAATAGTATCGATATAACTGGGACTATCGATATATCCGATATCGATATAACGAGACTTTACTGTAGTCCTGAAGTGGAAAGCATAAATGTTTGAAATCTATTAAAGAAGTCCTTCCGTATCAATTCGAGCCGTCTGGACTCCAATGTAGCACCTAGCACAAGATGCACAAGATGGCGCACAAGCTCCATTGGAAATAGTCTGATTTGTCTGCTGAGAATTTGTGTCAACTTACACCTTCTTTATGCGTGTTACCGCAATTGGCTGCGACGCACAATGATTCACTATCGCGTTATTTATTTGAGTTTTCAGTGGTGTTTTCAGACGCAAAAAAAAGTACCCAAAATGCATCATGTGTCGCTTTCTCGGTCAGGGGCGTTCCCTCCGTGACGTCACTTCAGGCATCGTCATCAACTCGAAAACAAGACTTCCTGAATAGTCAGCGCGAGTCTTAAAGCGTAAAATATAGCTATATGCGGTGGAATCTTTGTAAAATACGCTTAGTAGAAGTCATTTGAAGTGATTTTACAAATTATGGACGCAACTTGTCCGGAGGTGTCGGTTGTCCTTTAAAGGACAACCGACATCGGGGAAAAAAAAACCCGAACATTGAAGATCGGCACCTTAAACTTTCTGTGTTTGCAGCCGCACATGCTTATTCATTTCTTGATAATTACGTTGGACTCCGTGACTAGCCAAACATGGAACGCCTTCCCCAAAAGGACCAAATGCTCGTCGGCCGTGGCCAAATGAAGACAATATGAGGCTATACGTGCGTTTAATCGAAAGGAAAAAAAATGTCCATTTGGTGAACATTGAGATGAAAGTCGACGCGGATGAAAACAATCCAGGTGTCACAACAAGCTTCTTCCTTTCTTCAGATGCCAGATTTCCTCCTCCTTCCTCCGTCGTTCGCCTTAAATGAAAGATCCCACCAGGGCAACTTTTGGACGAACATCACAGTCAAGCCTCGCTTCATCCCCCAAGTGTTTTTGTTCTCGTCGGATGATCTCCATCTTCAAAAGTGGGGGGAGGGGCTTGGAAATCACATTAGCCTTCTTCTCTGGTGGAATTTGCCAAGACAGCCGACATGGGCAGCGTCCCACATGCAGCGACTTGATGCCGATTCACATCTGCCGCGCAAATAAACAAATCTGACTTCTTCTCGCAGCCCAATTAAGATGCTGGCAACGCTTTAAAAAAAAAACACCTCTTCTTCTCCGATACTTGATGATGGGAGGCTTTCATTCCAAGGCCCACTGTTTCTTCCGCCTCCCGCAGGAGGTACCGTGCCTGGTGTTGTCTTGTTGAGCTCATGGGAGAAACCCAGAAATGATTCTGAAACATCCGACAGTACAGTGATACCTTGGCTTACGAATTTCATTGGTTCCCAGACAGAGTGTGTAAGGCGAAAAATGTGTATCCCAAAAATGAATTTCCCATAGGAAACCATTAAAATGAGGATAATCCGTTCCCAGGTCCCCATAAAACATAATTTTCTACTTTCTAATTTTCTAAGCCTTAAAACTACACAAAATATACCTTCCTTATTTTATGTATAATAAATGTGCTATGGTGTTATAATTAAAGAAACTAACTGTAGTGTATAATAAAGTCATTTTATTTACCTTTGTGATGGTCGTTGAGGGCTTGATGGAATAGAGTGGCCGGTTTCCTCAGCATTAAACGCAGCCTCCTTCTTTCACCATCTTGAGGAATGATCACTCGTAGGTGCTTTCTCTGCGATAATTTTACCTAGTTCCTCATCAATTGTGTTCTGTTTAGCTGTGTCGATAGCTTTTTACATCAAGTGTACAGATGGCTTATTTTATGTTTGGGGGTGGCTGTATTTACTTTGTGCTTTGTTTTTTTTAAGGCGAGAGAGAGCGAAGCCCAAAGAGTCCCAATTCGAGACCGATAATTTAGTTTTAAAAGATGCAGCGTCGGCTATTTTGCAATGCGACCAATTGTGGGTTACCGCATCAGGGCGGTTTCGTGATACGAAAGCAACATACTGCAACCACGTTTTTATTGAAGTGAGTGGCTGCGTATTGCTTTGAATGCCGCCCGCTGCGTGCAAGCATGTCACCTGCAGCGGGGCAAACGACGCAGCCAAGGCTAAGGTGGTGTTTTTAATTAGCCGCAGCCTTTGGAAAGGCTGATGAGGGACTATTGAATTTGCACTTCAATTAGAGTTCTTATCAAGTGTAGATTACACAAGGCTCACACTCAATTACGACACTGGCTGCGTCGTGGCGGTGGCGGTGGGGGTGGGGGTGCGTCTGGAGGGGTGCAGGGTGGGCGGGTGCAGTCGGGGAAGGTTGTGACTGAAGGCATGGCAGCGACAGTTTGTCCTCACTGGAGACAACCGGAGCAAAGTACACCCAAAAATGCTACTTTGAGATACCAGTTGAATTTGTTCCCTTCTCCTGGACAAAAACAACCAAAAGTGTGCTTGAAAGAAAGACAGAAAGATGAAAAACGTAAAGAAAGATGTAAAGATGTAAAGATGTAAAGATGTAAAGAAAGACGTAAAGAAAAATGTAAAGTTGTAAAGAAAGATGTAAAGACGTAAAGATGTAAAGAAAGACGTAAAGACGTACAGAAAGACGTAAAGAAAGACGTAGAAAAAGACGTAAAGACATAAAAAAGATGTAAAAAAAGACGTAAAAAAAGATGTAAAAAAGACGTAAAAAAAGACGCAAACAAAAACGCAAAGAAAGACGGGAAGATGGAAAAAAAGACAAAAAATGGAGAGATAAAGACTCAAAGAAAGATGGAAATAAAGACGGAAAGACGCAAAAGACGGAAAAACGGAAAAAAAGACGGAAAGACGAAAAAAGTTGAAAAGACAGAAAAAAGACGGAACGATGGACAAAAGACGAAAAGATGAAAACAAGATGAGAAAAACACCAAAACAACACACAAAAACAGACCAAAACACGGAAAAAAAGACGGAACGATGGACAAAAGACGAAAAAAGATTAAAACAAGAAAAAAAAACACCCAAAAAAGACGAGGAAAAAAAGACCAAAAAAGACAAAAATAAGACAAAAAAAGATGAAAAAATGACGAAAAAATGACGAGAAAAAGATGAAAAAAAGATGAAAAAAAGATGAAAAGAAGACAAAAAAAAGATGAATAAAAGATGACAAAAAGACTGAAAGACAGTATTTACAGTATTTACATTTTTCCATTTGACTATTTCTGAAATACAAATTGATTTAGTACTTTATTTTATCCCTTTGTTATTCGTTTGTAGTCACACCTTACTTTTCTTTTCTTTATTTTTATAGAGTTTGTAATTCATGTTTATCAATGTGGAATTTATTTTGCATTTTTCACAATTTTTTGGGGGGAACATTGCCCACATTTTTTGTTTCCTTATCCTGTGTGTCTTTTATTTAATTCATTGGTGTTTTCTTTTTAACATCTGCCGAGGACACATTTGCGCTCCAACAAGGACGCGGGACAGCTTGCTGCTAATTCGCAGCGTCTGATGCGTGCGTGTTATTGAGCCTCCTTCAGAGAGCAAAAGAGAAACGCGTCTTTCAGACGAAAAACAAGAAGAAAACGAAGAAAAAAAACAACAACATCAACATAAATTCTCTGATGGATTACTGCTTCGATGACTGAAACGTTGCGGATTTGTCTGCAAGGGGTCGATTAAAGGACTTTGTTTGGAGTTGAGGCGCCACCAAGATGGCGGAATGTGTTTATTTTGGGGGATGAGGTGGGGGGGGTGAATTACCACAAATACTGCCCAAAAATTGGCATTAAATGACTTAGCAGCAAATCAGGTGGAGCCCCATGTGGCACATTGACATGATCAATTTCCTATGTACTCGTTGATTTGTTTATTTGTTTATTCATTTATTCATTTATTTATGTATTTATTTTTGTATTTTAGAATCAGAAAGCCTTTAGTAGTCCAACAATGGGGAAATCTATGTATTGATCGCTTTGTTGATTTATCTATCAATTCATTCATTGATGCATGTATTTATTTATTTACTTAATTCATTCATTCATTCATATAAATTAAATGTATTATTCTTATTAATATGTACATAGTAGTTTATATAGCACTAACAACAGCTGAAGCTGGGACAAAGAGCTAACATGGCAAAAAGGGAAATGCTGCCTCCTTATGGAAAAGAAAAAAAAACATTGCCAGAGGCCATGACCAGTGCTTTATTGGCACACAAGCATGAAAAACAAAACCCAAACAAATTCGGGAATGACGCTTTATGTCATATTTTCAATTCCTGAAAAAAAATTGAAAAAATGACGGAGGCCAGCTAAGTCATTTGGTGTGTATTTCGGGCGGAAATAGCGTTTCAATGCGAACGCTCGTCCGTCCTTTTCGTCAACTATGCGTCTCCTTGAAGGGAAAGAACGCGGTACGTTTGACAGCGGGCAAACAAAGTGGTCCATATGTCAAACCGTGTAACGAGGCAAAGAGACAGAGACAGGCTGTCTTGTCTTTCAAGGCGAGGTTGTGCTCAACTAGTGATATACGAGCAGTACGTTCGGAGACAAGGACACGTGGAGGGGTTGGGGGAGGGGTGGCGGGGCAACATGGCCGCAAGCGGACGCCTCATATTTGTCACTTTGCTTCATCTCCGCCCGGGCGCTGTAAACATCTTTCAATAAAACGAGCAGTCGCAAGCTCGCGGTTATCCGATGCGGGCGGGACGCGGTGACCGCGGTAGCGCAGGTCCGAGCATTTTTCTTTCTCATTAGGGAAGCCAAGCTTTTAGAAGAAAAAAAATGCGCTGCAACAACAACAACAACAACAAAACAAGCTTCGCCGTGGCCTATTAAAATGGCACACCGACTTTTTAATTAAGTCTCACAAAATGATGGAGGCTAGCAAAGTCATTTGGTGTGTATTGGTAGTCTTTACCGGGACCGCTCACACCATGAAAGAGCCACCTTGCGTCTCACCAGTGCCGTGCATCATCGGCCACTAGCGTCGTGCTCTTTTGTCCCATGGTGACAAAGAACAGGAAGTCATCTCTTGCTAGCCAGCTACCTAGATACCTAGCTGGCGCCAGCTAGGTATCTAGGTACCTGGCTAGCCAGATACATAAACAAATAAATAAAATCCATAGATAAATAAATACATAGATCAATATAAAAATATATAAATAGATTGGTAGCTAGCTAGGCAGCTGGCTAGGTCGCTGGCTAGCTAGGTATCTAGGGAGCTAGCTAGCTAGATACGTAAACAAATAAATAAAATACATTGATCAATAAATACATCTATAAATAGAATAGGTAGCTAGGGTAGGTAGCTGGCTAGGTAGCTAGCTAGGTAGCTGCCTAGCTAGGTTTCTAGGGAGCTAGCTAGTTAGATATATAGGCAAATAAAAAATACATAGATCAATAAATACATATATAAATAGATGGGTAGGGTAGGCAGCTGGCTAGGTAGCTGGCTAGGTAGCCGGATAAGTAGCCGGCTAGCTAGGTATCTAGGGAGCTAGCTAGCTAGATACGTAAACAAATAAATAAAATACATCGATCAATAAATACATCTATAAATAGATAGGTAGCTAGGGTAGGTAGCTGGCTAGGTAGCTAGCTAGGTAGCTGGCTAGCTAAGTATCTAGGGAGCTAGCTAGGTTTCTAGGGAGCTAGCTAGTTAGATATATAGGCAAATAAAAAAATACATAGATCAATAAATACATATATAAATAGATAGGTAGGGTAGGCAGCTGGCTAGGTAGCCGGATAAGTAGCCGGCTAGCTAGGTATCTAGGGAGCTAGCTAGCTAGATACGTAAACAAATAAATAAAATACATCGATCAATAAATACATCTATAAATAGATAGGTAGCTAGGGTAGGTAGCTGGCTAGGTAGCTAGCTAGGTATCTGGCTAGCTAGGTTTCTAGGGAGCTAGCTAGTTAGATATATAGGCAAATAAAAAAAATACATAGATCAATAAATACATATATAAATAGATAGGTAGGGTAGGCAGCTGGCTAGGTAGCCGGATAAGTAGCCGGCTAGCTAGGTATCTAGGGAGCTAGCTAGCTAGATACGTAAACAAATAAATAAAATACATCGATCAATAAATACATCTATAAATAGATAGGTAGCTAGGGTAGGTAGCTGGCTAGGTAGCTAGCTAGGTATCTGGCTAGCTAGGTTTCTAGGGAGCTAGCTAGTTAGATATATAGGCAAATAAAAAAAATACATAGATCAATAAATACATATATAAATAGATAGGTAGGGTAGGCAGCTGGCTAGGTAGCTAGCTAGGTAGCTGGCTAGGTAGCCGGATAAGTAGCCGGCTAGGTAGCTGGCTAGGTATCCGGTGAAGTAGCCGGCTAGGTCGCTGGCTAAGTAGCCAACTAGGTCGCTGGCTAGCTAGATACATAAACAAATAAATGAAATACATAGATCAATAAATACATATATAAATAGATAGGTAGCTAGGGTATGTAGTTGGCTCAGTAGCTAGCTAGGTAGCTGGCTCGCTAGGTATCTAGGGAGCAAGCTAGCTAGATACATAGACAAATCAATAAAAACATAAATCAATGTATAAATATATAAATAGATAGGTAGGTAGCGGCGGTATTATGATTATTATGACGATGATGATTATTATTATCATTCAAAGCTCTGAAATGCCTGCAATCATTTTTATTTTCCCAATACCTCTTCTTGTCCTGTTTTTTTTTACGATTTACCAAAAAAAAATCCATTCACACAAGATGAAGACAGTTGCATGAGTCAAAAAATAATAATTCAATGACCTCATTTTCGAAAACAATGGCTAATTGAATGCAGCTAATTTGACAGCATTCTTGATGACGTAAACGCCTCGCCAGCCATTTTTCACCCTTTCCCGATATAAAATCTTAATGTCGGTTTCTCGCTCCTTTGTAGAGTATGTTAATCAATTGTTAATAAGTTCTTTCACGCATAAAAAGTAAGTCACCGCTTAGCTCATCAAAGACAAACGCTTCTGCTCCAAGACCGCGTTTTCCAACTTCGGCCACGTACAGTAAATCTCTCGTCGCTCCAGTAAAGCGGGCCGACGTTTGATTGTCAGCCGTTGCCTTAATTGCATATCGAGCAGGCGCTCATTTGCATATGTAAATTCACCAGAAGGCCGGCTAACTCAAACCGCTAGTTCTAAATTGCATCAACAAAAAAGGGGGTTCAGTTCTCTGCATTTTGTTGTCGTATAAAATATCTTGCTGAGTTCTCTTTTAAGTCTATTTTTGTCATGTAATGGCTAGCTAGCTTCATACCTAGCTAGCTAGATAGCTAGCCAGCCAGATAGACATCTAATAATAATAATCATTATCATCATCATTTATAAGCGCCTTTCAAAACTCTCAAGGACACTTTACAGTCACAGCGTATTGATTCTGCGGGTGAGCAGCAGCAGCCACACGCGCCAGCGTTCACTCAACCCGGAAGTAACTTCAAGAACATTGAAAGCTAGCTAGCTAGCTAATTGATAGCTAATACATAGTTAGCTATACAGCTAGCAAGCTAATAAATAGCTGCTAATAAATAGCTAGCTAGATAGCTAGCCAGCCATGTAATAATAATAATAATAATAATACATTTGATTTCTAAGCGCCTTTCAAAACTCTCAAGATCACTTTACAGTCACAGGATAAGTTTTTCTGTGGGTGAGCAGCGGCAGCCACACACGCCAGCGTTCACTCAACCCGGAAGTAACTCAAATAGATAGAAAGCAAGCTAGCTAGTTAAAAGTAGGCTAATAAACACTCAACCCGGAAGACAGCAAATAGATAGCTAGGTAGCTAGCTACATAGCTAGCTAGTCCTAACAAAGTAAAAACAAACAAAAAAACGAAATAACAAATAATATGACAACACAAAGACAGAGAGTAATTCATTCTTCAGCACTTTCTGTACCCTATTTGTGACATGAAGCAGTTCTAGATGAAAGAGGAGAGGATCAAAGCATCCTTTTCAGCAGTGGATCAGGGACGTTATGGTGTCTACAACAAACTAAATGTTGATGACGCCTCAGCTTACGAACTTAATTGGTTCCCAGAAAGTGTGTGTAAGGCGAAAAGTGTGGATTCCAAACATTAATTTCCCATAGGAAACTATTAAAATGAGAATAATCCGTTCCCAGGTCCCCATACAACATAATTTTCAACTGAATACGCCTTAAAACCAATTGTGGTGTGAATCCCCCATTTTCTTCTTATGAAAGAAGAGAATGTAAGATTTCTAATGCTGTATTGAATGTTTATATAATCCTAAAACTCAATATTCTGTGGGTCCTACAATTCGAGTAACAATGACAAAAACCCTGGTATTGGAGTAGCAGTGAATGAGTTTATTTTTTATTTTGTTTTATTGCTTGGCAAATTTTGACGCCATAAAACAGACTTTTAAAAAAAGGTCTCAAGTTCAACTCGTTGCAAAAATAATAAATGTTTTGCCACAAACAATGGCGCTCCCATGCAGTTAAACCCACATTTGAAAACATATCTCCCTCCATGTGAACGTTAGTTGTTTTTTTTTCGCCAAAGCGCTGACTTACTTTTTATGCATTAAAGAGAGCTTATTAACAATCAAAGCACCGTCAAAACCATTTACATACTCTACAAAGACGGAAGTGGTCTTTAATAAGCCGCAGAGGTCAGAGGTTACGACCGATATTGAAATTCTATACCATCAAACGAGTTGATGATATGCAGGCCTACTTTTTTTTTGTGTGTGTGTGCCAGGAGCTCCCACTTTTGCCAACGTGTAATTAGCATTCCCTCTGAGTCACCTGTCAAGTCCACAAATCATTTGGAATGCAGTCGCGGATTCATCGCCAAATGTCCGCATCGGGACCTTGCCTTGGGGAGGTTCGGGGACCACCGCTGAAGGGATATTTATTTTTTTTTTTTTTTTTGGGGGGGGGGCATGTGACTGCCGCTGCTCACCCACGGAAAAACTTATCTTGTGACTGTAAAGTGACCTTGAGAGTTTTGAAAGGCACGTATAAATGAAATGATAATAGTATAGAGATAGATATACAGCTAACAGGATGTAACTCAAACAGCTAGAAAGCTAGCTAGCTAGCTAATAGATAGCTAAGTGATAGCAAGCTAGATAGAAAACAAGCTAGATAGCCATACAGCTATATAGCTAATGGATAGTCACACAGATAGCTAATAGATAACCAATAGATAACTAGATAGATGATAGCTAGTTAGATGGCTATACAGCTATATATCGAACAGGAAGTAATTCAAACAGCTAGAAAGCTAGCTAATAGATAGCTAAGTGAAAGCAAGCTAGATAGCCATACAGCTATATAGCTAACGGATACCCACCCGGATAGCTAATGGATAACCAACAGATAGCTAGATAGATGATAGCTAGCTAGATTGCCATACAGCTATATATCTAACAGGAAGTAACTCAAATAGCTAGAAAGCTAGCTCATATCTAGCAAAGTGATAGAAAGCTAGATAGCCATACAGCTATATAGCAAAAGGACAGCCACCCAGATAGCTAATAGATAACCAATAGATAGCTAGGTAGATGGCTATACAGATAACAGGAAGTAACTCAAACAGCTAGAAAGCTAGCTAGCGAGCTAATAGATAGCTAAGTGACAGCTAGCTAGAGATAGATAGATAGATAGATAGATAGATAGATAGATAGATAGATAGATAGATAGATAGATAGATAGATAGATAGATAGATAGATAGATAGATAGCAATACGGATAGCCACTCAGATAGCTAGCCTCCTAGATAGCTATAGCATTCTTGGTTGTTATTTTGCAATGACAACAAAAAAATATGCTAATCCAAACGTTTTAAAAGACAGTTTGCCGTTGCCTTTTCAGACAAGGTTGTGATGTTTGTTGGAGTTAGAGGTTGACGAAAAAAAAGTGATGTTGACTTTGGTTGTCCACGTTTAGATAAAAAATAAGAATAAAAAGGCATTTAAAGGATTGGGGAGGTGTGTTACATACGAATTGTAGACAAGAGTGGATTTACCTTGGTGATGAAAAGCAACTAGACGATCCTGTTCCAGATATTGGTATCCAAGAATGACGTTTTTACAGACAAGGCACTCCTGGTCTTGTGTGACAACTCCAAGTTCTTGACATCAACCTGGAACAACGTAGACATGAATGCTTTGGCCATGAGTCCCCTGATCCTTCACACCAGCTGACATGATTGGGGCTACTTGATTACACCATTCGAGCCACCCTTGTAAAACAGTATTTCATCCAAATTCACTACAGGGGTGAGGACTTTGAATGTACCCATTCAGAAACCTCACTCTTGCTGTTATTTCAGTTTCAAGTCCACTTTTTATTTTTTGTTTGTCAAGAAGTTGAAGTGTGAAATGGGGTGACATTTCGTGTTCAAATGTAACACTCGTTCTTCTCTAAAGTTATCAGCAACGGTGGTCCTCACTCCTTATGTGGAGTTATCCGGACCTTACAAAACCATTGAAACAGAAATGTGTGGGTGTTTTTTATGAGACAATCCGGACCTTTGGAATGCCTACAACGAGCCGTTCGCTAACAAAATCGATCGTCCAATATGTTCCGTCGGTGGAAACAGATGATCCGCGGAGATAGGCGGCGGCGGCGCCTCCATCAGGATAATCCAAAACGCCATCCCCGCGATCTGATGGGGAACTGCTGATAACAAACGAGCAGACGGATGGAGGCAATAAGCAGCAATGGCTTCAGATCTAATAAGTGGCAAGAGAAGGACATTTTTCTGACATTTGTCTCTTTCTATAACGCCGGGATCCAAAAGGTGAAACATTTTTAGTCATAAAAATTCCCAAGACATTCTACAATTGACCATTTTTCACCCAGACGGCGTAAAATAAGTGTAAAAAGGTGGAAAATGCCATCTTTTGGGGTCGTCGAGTGGTTAACACGTCGGCTTCGCAGTGCAGAGGTCGTGAGTTCCAAGACCTGGTCCAGCCTCCCTGTGTGGGTTTTCTCCGGGTACTCCGGTTTCCTCCCACATTCAAAAAACATGCATGGGAGGTTGATTGAATACTCTAAATTGACCCATGGTGGAAGAGGGACTGTTTTTTTGTCTCTGTGTACACTAATATAGGGTGGCAACCGGTTCAGGGTGTCCTGAAGACAGCTGAGATAGGCTAAACACCCGCGACGACCCTAATGAGGATGAAGTGGTCTGGAAAATGGATGGATGGAGGCTATTTTTTCATGCAGGGGGCTTCAAATGGTACTAATGAAGGTGGAAAACATGTGAAAGTAACATAGCTAGACAGCTAGCTAGTTAGCTAGCCAATAGATAGCAAATAGATAGCCACTAGATAGCCAGATAGCTAGCGTCAGAGGTTAATGCTCACATAGCGATGAAATCGGTTTAAAAGACCGGTCCCACATCCGCAACATAAACAAATTGTATGCATTGGTTGCCAGAGATGTTCGATCGGACACTGTTGACAAAGGCTCGAACACAGGAAGATTGTCTTTTACTGCCGGCAGGGAACGTAGTTATTCATGACAGACGTCTGAATTCTGCAGCCCTCTGCCAAGCTATTCATTGAGGTTATATGCAAATTAAAGTGATACATTAGTAAAACATAGTTTTCTTGATTAGAATACCACGCCAATGGACGTGAGCTCTTCCTTTGAGGGTGTTTCAAGTCCTAAATTACTTCTGTGACAAAGGACTTTCCCCAAGTCCTAAATTCTATCCAAGGCCAGATCTCCACGATGGAGATGAAAGGTTAACAGGCTGTGTCTGTTTAATTCAGATTGACCCAAGGCCATCTGCGCCTTCATTTTGTACTTGAGTCAGCATATAACATTAAACAACATGAAACTTTTAAATATGATAACTTCTATGCTGTCAAATCTCTATCAACCCCAAAATGACGTTTGGCAACCCTCCCCACATTTCGTGTCGGTGTCATGAACACGGAACAACAAATCGGGAAAAACTCGCACGACAACAACTTTGTGAAATTGACTTCTGATATGTGCTTGGAAGTTATTTCCAGTGTTGTGGTATTTTCCAAGCAGCGTGAAAGGGGTTTCGAGTTAGTATATGCTCTGTGCATATTCCAGGGCACATGATCACTCGTGCCTAATTGACGTGAAAGTGGTTTGAAAGCCAGAGGGGGGGGTTAAAAAAAAAGTGAGCAGGACAATGTCGTCGCCTCTGATAAGGCCGGATGTTGCCAATTAGGCCCACCGGCGTTCGTCAGAAGTGCGGACGAGCGAGTCGGGGAGGGGGATAGGGCGACCGGAGGGCTTTTTGTCCACACCGTGACATCGTTATGAGCACGTTCGCTCACATTAATGCCTCTTTGCGTCGGCGCCCTTTCCGTGATGAACAACACGCTTTGACCGGCCTTAATGAAAAGCTCTAATAACATGCAAATGAACTCGTGAGCGGGAACAACAACAAACTTTGCTTTGTGATGTTGTAATTGGACTGCTTTTCTGTAGTTGCTTTGACTTCCAAGAAAAGCACTTTGTTGTTGCGATATGAAAGTTTTTTTCATACTAATTCAATACTAATAAACTAACTAATAAAATAATAACTAATAAATACATAAATAAAGGCAAATCCAATCCAATCCTATATTTTTAACCATTTTGGGGACAATGGTCACTAGAGTAGACAGACAGTTTATCAGGTTACCAGGTATCAATATTGCAGCATTACAAATAAATACATAAATAAATAATTTTATGGATGATGGATGGATAAATAAATACATCCATAAATGAATAGATAAATAAATATATAGTTGGATGAATGGTTGGATGGATAAATTAAATAAACAAATAAACAAACAAATACACATACATACATACATACATACATACATAGATACATACATACATACATACATACATACATACATACATACATACATACATACACACACATAAATGGACGAACGGAGGATATGATAGATAAATAAATTAATTAATTAATTATTTTAATTAATTAATTGTTGGATGAATGGGTGAATAAATAAATAAATAAATAAATAAATAAATAAATAAATAGTTGGATGGGTGGTTCAGTGGATGGATAAATTAAATAAACAAACAAATAAATAAATAAATACATAAATGGACGAATGGAAGATAGGACTGATAAATAAATAAATAGATACAGTAAAGTCTCGTTATATCGATATTCAAGGGAGTCCGAAAAAATATCGATATAACCGGGACTATCGATATATCCGACCCTGTTTGCATGTAAATTTCTCAGTGCGTGCATAGAAATAGTATCGATATAACCGGGACTATCGATATATCCGATATCGATATAACGAGACTTTACTGTAAATACATACATACATACATACATAAATAAATAAATGAATAAATAAATAAATAAATAGTTGGATGGATTAAATAAATAGATACACAAATAAATTAAAATAAATACATAAATAGTTGGATGGGTGGTTCAATGGATGGATAAATTAAATAAACAAATAAATATATACATAAATGGAGGAATGGAAGATAGGACTCATAAATAAATAAATACATAAATACATAAATACATAAATAAATAGATGGATTAAATAAATAAATACATAAATAAATATTTGGATGCTGGATGGATGTATAAATTAAATCAACAAATACTTAAAAATAAACATATACATAAATACATCAATGAATGAATGAACAAATAAAGAAATAAGTGGATAAATGGATGGAATGATGGATGGGTGGATAAATAAATAGCTAAATAAATAGCTAAATAAACATAGTGTTATAGCATGATTTCAACCCATGACTGTATCAATAGGCAGACTCCAATATTAAGAACTCTGACCAAACTTTGCCAGTTCGCCCACGTCGCACGACAAACAATTACACCGGCGCGGCGCAAGCAAACAGCACGAAATGAGACGAGCGGGCGATCAGAACGGAAATACTCCCCGCGAATTTGTTTTCCGTCTGCATATTAACGGCGGGGCGGCATTTAGCCTGCTGGGCCTCATCTCGCCTCCGAGCCGACGTCGGCGTCCATCCGTCGGCTGTCATTAGACCTAATAGACACGCCGCGTTCCGGGCTCGGCTTGGCTTATGAGATGCATTAAGGTCGCAATGAGCTCGGGCGTTCTCCGCCACGTCTTCAAAGCCAGCGCGGAAGACTTGTTTTGTACGCAATTTATATTTAAATATCTCTGATTGTGTGGCCTGCCTCGGCAATAAGGTGTAATGAAGCGGACAGCCCGGCGACGTAAGGAAAATGAGACCGCCTGCGCGACATTACCGAGTTTGAAATTGCAAACATGAGGATGGAAATTAAGGACTCTTGATTGTTTTGGTCATGTCCTCCGCTCATCATAATCATCGCTTGGATGTACTGGTCATCGCTGACATGTGAAAGATGAACGGATGCAAAATAAAGAGTAAAGATGGGGTCTGAAAATAATAAGAAGAAGAAGAATACAGTGATACCTTGGCTTACGAACTTAATTGGTTCCCAGACAGAGTGTGTAAGGCGAAAAGTGTGTATCCCAAAAATTATTTTCCCATAGGAAACCATTAAAATGAGAATAATCCGTTCCCAGGTCCCCATAAAATATAATTTTCTGCTTTCTAATTTTCAAAGCCTTAAAGGACAACCGACGTCACTTTTTTGTTACTTAACTGACATCAGAAAAACGTTTTATAGCATCTAAAATACCCAAAACATGCAGTATGATATTTTTATTCAAATGCGAAACACCAATAAAAATGACTTCAAGTGTCCAAAATCCGCAAAAAAAATTGAGCTGCGAATTGGGCATTTTCAGAAAGTCCCGCCCCCATTTCGTGACGTCACGCCAAGACGTCTTGCATTGCTGGAGAATCAAAACAATGGCTTCAGATTCGGAGAATATGCTTTTTTGTTACTCATCCAGTTATGAATATGATTCAAATAGTTCTGAAGAGGAAAGCATACATGTTTGCAATCGATTAAAGAATTTATTTGTGCCATTTTGATGCAACATTGGGGGGGAAATCTCTCACCCAAAAAAAGAGGCACAAAATGGTGACCTCCTGTGGCCACCTCCGTTTCCACAGGCTGATAAATTCCTTATAAGGCGCTTGGACGCCCTCTTCTAACATGGACAAATTTGGATCGTTCGTAAAATAGACTGCTTAGGCAACATAGGCTTAGTTATGCTGATGAGGTGATACCAGGGCAAATTGGGCAATCAGGCCAGTCGTCAGTCAGGACAATGGAAGCAATCAGTGGAGCCGCAGGGATTAGTCCTCTGCTAACCCCCAACCTGAGAGCAGGGACCAATCTTAGCAAAGTCCGGCACCGGATATATATCGGGCTGAAACTACCAGTAAGGCTTTAGTTTGCTGACGAAGCTTCTTGAATAAGAAGCGAAACGTCCGACACCTTCAAAGAAGTACAGATGACGGCTGAAGAACCATTTTCATCGATGGACCACTCCTGTACGACTGAGAGCTTACACAGACGTACAAACATGGACAAAAGGCAAATTTTGCCCCCTCGTGGAAGGGATAAACAAAACCCAAACAAATTCAGGAATGGCGCGCGACGTTCGATTCTCAATTCCCAAATAAATTCACCGGGGACGGTGTCGTAACCCCAAAGCGTCAAGAGATCGCAGCCGTGTGACCCCCCCACGTCAGCGCTTTGCCGATCAATGCAAGCCCAGCGAGATCATTAGAAATCCTTGAAGGATCCGGACACCCACTCCGGTTTTCTCCTTTAGACCTTCTATTAACCTCGCGCTCATTTAGCTGTAATGATCCAACAGACGCTCGTTAAAAAGTAGATCTCAAATAAACAAACGCAAAAAAAAATACAGATAAAAAAAAGGCAGTTAGCTTTGAAAATGGCGGCGGCGGTAAATGTTCTCTCCACAGCTCATTGAAAGCCTTCTCCGTTATATTTTCCCAGCCTGAATACATTCCATCGCCACCGCAGCTTATTTTGTTAAGCGCGCCACTGAATTCCGAGCTCCCAAGGGCGCCGCTGACGCTTTTGTTCTCAGGGACAAGTCAATCGGCGGCTTCCAAAAAAATAAAAATATAACATCTTCTCTGTTCAGCTACCGAAGAAGCCTTGCGGTGTCCTCCCATGAACCCCAAAGAGAAGGTTTCTCATCTCTAATGTCCATGAAGTCAGACAAGGACGGAATTGATCAAGGGGGATCTTTACTCAACATGCATCAAAAAACTTCTCAGATAATATTTGGAACACTAAAAGAGGGAGTTCACATTCAAAGCCGTAAAACTCGTATCGTCAACTCTTAGGAGTGAGGTAGGTCATTGCCTTGCATGCCCAAGGGGACATGAAGTAGTCAGGAAGCAGACAACGAGTTACTTTTTTGACCGGTGGTGGACCGTCAGGCACGACTATGGAGAATAGCCATGGAAATGCTGACCCCTCCTGGAAGGGATAAAGCATCAAATATATACAGTGATACCTTGGCTTACGAACTTAATTGGTTCCAAGACATAGTTTGGAAGGCGAAAAGTGTGTATCCCAAAAATTAATTTCCCATAGGAAACCATTAAAATGAGAGTAATCCGTTCCCAGGTCCCCATAAAACACAATTTTCAAATTTTCTAAGCCTTAAAACTACACAAAATATACCTTATTTTATGTATAATAAATGTGCTATTGTATTATAATTAAAGAAATAAATTGTACAGTATAATAAAGTCATTTTAGTTACCTTTGTGATGGTCGTTGATGGCTTGATGGAATGGAGTTTCATCAGCATTAAACACTTGATGAGGAACGTAGCCTTCTTTCACCATCCTGCGGAATCCCTTGTAGGTGCTTTCTCTGCGATAATTTTATCTAGTTCCTCATCAATCGTGTTCTGTTTAGCTGGGTTGATAGCTTTTTGCATCAAGTATACAGATGGCTTGTGAGGGTTATTTGTGGAGCCTGATTGATGGGAATTTTAACCTTGCAGTCTACACTCTGCCTTTGAACTATCAAAGTTGAAACGGGTCCAAATTTCACTGTTTTCTGTCCATTTTGTCACTCTCTCTGTCGTCTGCCTGTCTCTTTAGCGTTGAAACCACCTCCCCTCACTGCTGCTTTCTTGACCAATAACGTGGCTTTAACCGAAGACAGGGGGCTGGGAATAGAGGACCAAAACTAGCCGGCTGCCATTTTATTGTTAAGAGAACGGGCTCGTTTGCGAACGACACATCACTCATTGTGGCAGCTGTGTGTATCCCGAAAAATAGTTCGTATGCCAAGGTAACATTTTCATTAATTTAACGTTCGTAAACCGAAAAGTTCGTAAGCCAAGGGGTTCGTAAACCGAGGTATCACTGGACTCGAATAAATACGGAAAGGAAAATTTGAGCCATTAGTAAGGTCACAGTGTCTTGCAGGTTGACAGGCTTATGTTCGATAGTGACTGATACACACCAAAAAAAATGAATTGTCGTTTGTTGGTTCGTCGGTCAACGTCAACTTTCCGCAGGCGCACGAGTGGCATGAGGGTGGAATAGTGGGTATATGCGGAAAAGGATGTGCAGAGGATGCGGGGTGGGTAGGGTGGAGAGGGGTTCTCTCCCCGCGGCGGCGCCCCGGGTCGAAAGCAGGTTTGAAGTTTAATGATGCCAGCTGCCAACTCCGCCAGGCTGCGAGTGCTAACGAGCTGGCACCTGCGGTGGACTGAGCTAAGCTGCGGCGGCCGCACCTGGAGATGCGGCGTTTTTTGGGTTTTTTTGCAAGAGGGCGGGGTTGAGCAGGGTACTGGTGGGGAAGGGGGTTGATGGAAAGAGGGTGAGGGGGGTGTTGTTGGAGACCTTGCCACCAAGAGGCCCGTGTCTTCTCTTTGAAGAGTGGTGAATTTCCATATTTCATTACACGTTTGCTGAGTGACAAGGCCCAACCAGATGTTCTATTTTCAGCTATTTAAATTTTGACCTGCTTTCCAGTTAGTCTGTGGGGGGAGGGGGGGGGGGGGGGGGGTTGAACCAAAAAAAAATAGTTGATTTTTTTTCCTCCCCTCATTCGTGCTTCATGTTTGAATTGGATTGGATTGGATGTACCTTTATTCAATCGAAATCCAATCCAAGATGGCGTCGTGTGTGTGGCTGCCTTCACAGCAGCTCCTGTATTTTGTTTTTCTACTTCTTCCTTCCCTTTCCTCTGACTTTGCTGCTGTGAAATGTAAATTTCTCCACTGTGAGACTAATAAAGGTGAATCCAATCCAACCCAATTCAAAATCTATTTTCCCAATTTATAACAACCAAACCAAGGATGGCACATCAATGATAAACACAATTTAGGATCAGATCACATTCATGGGGTTGGCCCATTGACCTAGAAAAAAAACATCAAGAGACTCCATGACAAGGAAGAGTATGATCTGTTTTCTTTTTTTATTCTTTCCCAGTGAAGATTTACCCCTCTGCCACATAAAACACCTCCCATCCGCGCTTTTGCCCGAGGACACAATTCATGCAGTACTGATTGTTTCCGGGATCAAACCCGCGGCCTCGACACATCTCGTCCCAACACGCTACATAAAACACCCACCCGCCGCGTCGCTCGACTTCAGTGTCCCTGAGACGTCGGTGATTCATCCCGCCGACGTTTCCCTCGAAACAGTTGCTAAACGGCAACGTTCTGTCGTGATCCTTCATGAGGAAAATACGACAGCCGTGACCTTTTGCTGCGTGCGGTGCAAAATGGTACTTTGTCATCCCGCCCGCGTGAGATAAAGCGCAAGGATCAATAAGAGTTTGCCAGGATGAAAGTTCCTTGACAAACTCCCATGTGCCTCTCTCGACGAGTGTGTGTGCGTGTGTGTGTGTATCAATAGATAGCGAGCAAGCTAGCTAGATAGCAAGATAGCCAGCTAGCTGATAGAGAGATAAAACACTGGTTCCGAGCTAGCAAGCTAACGAGATGGATAGTGATATACATAGGTTCCTAGCTGGCTAGCTGATGCATATGTTCCTAGCTAGCGAGCTGATACATAGGTTCATAGCTAGCTAGCTGATACATAGGTTCCTAACTAGCTAGCTGATACATAGGTTCCGAGCTAGCTAGCTGGTACATAGGTTCCTAGCTAGCTAGCTGATACATAGGTTCCTAGCTAGCTAACTGATATATAGGTGGTTACTAGCTAGCTGGTTGGATATAGATAGATACAGTTTCCTAGCTAGCTAGCCAATGCATAGGTTCCTAGCTAGCGAGCTGATACATAGGTTCCTAGCTAGCTAGATGATACATAGGATCCTACCTAGAAACCTATGTGAACCTATTGGATAGAGATAGATACATAGGCTCCTAGCTTGCTAGCTGATACATAGGTTCTTAGCTAGCCGAGCTGATACATAGGCTCACAGCTAGCTATCTGATACATGGGTTCCTAGGTAGCTAGATGATACATAGATTCCTAGCTGGCTGATATATAGGTTCCTAGCTAGCTAACTGATATAAAGGTTCCTAGCTAGCTAGCTGATATAGTTTCCTAGCTAGCTAGCTGATATATAGGTTACTAGCTAGGTACCTGATACATAGGTTCCTAGCTATCTAGCTGATACATAGGTTCACAGCGAGCTAGCTGATACATAGGTTCCTAGGTAGCAAGCTGATATAGGTTACTAGCTAGGTAGCTGATACATAGGTTCCTAATTAGCTAGCTGATATATATTATTAAGTCCAAGATGGCGCCCAAGTAGGCAGCCGTCAGCAAGTGCTCTCACGAGCCTTGCTTTTTTTGTTGTTTTTGTCTTGTTTTGTGTTTTCTTTTGTCACTCTGAGTTGTCATGCGTCGTGTGGAATTGATACGGATTGTTTTTCAGCATTTTTGACCACAACATTCATCAAGGAGGTGACTTTGCTGAGCGGTTCCGCCTTTTCGGCAGCATGAATATGCCAGTACTGTTTTTGATTTGGGAGGAATGTCCGTGCCATTTAACTATCATCGCTGGACAGCGCTGCGGCCATTGTGCTTTTTTGCGCCTGTAATGGGCAGCATCTTCACAGCCCCGCTTTGTTCAGCGGAAAGGTTGGCGCTGTTGGACAGTCTCCAGCTGGATGGATGCATGGCTTGTGGAGCCCGCGATAAGAAGAAAGGAGTGTCAGCGCAGAGCGCCGATGCGTATGTGGAACTGTTGCGGCTTGGAATTGAAGCGGATTTCTATGGGAGAGGAGATGTGAGACAATCTCTTTTCGTCAATGGATGCTACAGCTGCGTGTTTGCTTTCAACATTTAGCTTGTAGTTGACGTACGCATTCCACCATGATGTCCCTGATCCACTGGTGGAAAGACGCTTTGATCCTCTCCTCTTTCATCGAGAACTTCATGTAACAAAGAGGGTACAGAAAGTGCTCAAGAATGAATGACTCTCTGTGTCTTTGTGTTGTCATATTGTCTTTGTGCTGTCATATTATTTGTTATTTAGTTTTTTTATTTGTTCTTTTGACTTCAAGACGGCGCCGTGAGAGTGGCTGCCTTTCCAGCAGCTCATGTATTTTGTTTTTCTACTTTCATTCCTTTCATCACTTTGCTGCTGTGAAATGTGAATTTCTCCACTGCGAGACTAATAAAGGCAAATCCAATCCAATCCAATCCAATCCAATATAGATTACTAGCTAGGTAGCTGATACATAGGTTCCTAGCTAGCTAAGTGATATATAGGTTCCTAGCTAGCTAGCTGATATATAGATTACTAGCTCGGTAGCTGATACATAGGTTCCTAGCTAGCAAGCTGATACATAGGTTCCTAGCTAGGTAGCTAGATATTTTTGGGTGGGTAATAGATAGAAAGAGATAATGAGAGAAATATAAAAAATACAAATACATCAAAACAGTTTATTTGACATTAGAATACAAATTGGCGCCATTTTGTATTTTGGATGCCCCCAGTCATACAGAGAAAAATGTTCAAAGTTAGCTTTGAAATTTTGCCAGGTGATAGCAAAAAAAGGCAGATTTCCAGTCATGGCTTCTTGATTTTTTTTTTTTGCTTGTCTATTCATGGTGGTGAGGCCTTTTTTTGTGACTTGGCACCATTAAAAGGCACTTATCTTTCATTAAAAAAAATACAAAAATCTATATCGTGTACAGGCCTTCCCAAAAGTCAGTAAAAATGTGGTGGTGGATTTAGCAGAGCGCTTCTGTTGAAACACAAAAGGTCTTCTTGACATTTTGCGCAGCCGTGTTAGTCGCTCATGCTTGTCGCATCTTTCTCGCACCTTGCAAGGCCTTAGACACGCCGACATGTTGACATTTACAAACTTATCAGACTGGAGAGGAAAAAAAATGATACAGCACTTGTGTTTTTCTTCTCCACTTAATTATTACTGTGGGGCAAGGAAAAAAAATGCAAAAAAAATAAAAAAGTATTTTGTCGACAATGCTTGATGTCAATTTTTCTACTGAGCGCTATCCGTTCGTTTATGATTCAATTGATAAGCGTCTGCAGCGCGGCCAAATGAAGTGAGCAGCATGAAGGTGAAATGAGAAGGGATTATGAAACGCAGCAAATAAAAGAACATGCTGCATGTACAAATAAAAACACACCGATACCTTGGCTTACGAACTTAATTGGTTCTCAGACAGTGTGTAAGGCAAAAAAGTGTGTATCCCAAAAATTAATTTCCCATCGGAAACCATTAAAATGAGAATAATCCGTTCCCAGGTCCCCATGAAACATAATTAAGCCTTAAAACTACACAAACTATACCTTATTTTATGTATAATAAATGTGCTATTGTATTATAATTAAAGAAATAAACTATATGTATAATAAAGTTGTTTTATCTACCTTTGTGATGGCCGGTTTCATCAGCATTAAACACTTGATGAGTAACGTAACCTTCTTCTTTCACCATCTTGAGGAATGATCCCTGGTAGGTGCTTTCTCTGTGATAATTTTATCTAGTTCCTCATCAATCGTGTTCTGTTTAGCTGGGTTGATAGCTTTTTGCATAAAATGTACAGATGGCTTGTGCAGGTTGTTTGTGGAGCCTGATTGATGGGATATTTTAACCTTGCAGTCTACACTCTGCCTTTGAACTATCAAAGTTGAAACTCTCTCACTGACGTCTGCCTGTCTCTTTAATGTTTAAACCACCCCCTCACTACTGCGTTCGTGACCAATCACGTGGCTTTAACCGAAGACTGGGGGCAGGGAATAGAGAACAAAAACAGTCGGCTGCCATTTTGCTATTAGAAGAACGGGCTCGTTCGCGAACATCACTCATTGAGGCAGCTCCGTGTACGAAAAACGTTTGTATGCCAAGGTAAAGTTTGTATGCCAAGGTAAAATTTTCATAAATGTAATGTTTGTAAACCGAAAAGTTTGTAAGCCAAGAGGTTCGTAAAATGAGGAATCACTGTAATAATAATAAAAAAAAGAAACAGATTCTTTTCTCTTGTCAAGAGGAGAAAAGACTCCTTTCACTTTATTGACTCACACCCAAAAACTGAAGCCGAGCGGTGTTTTCAACAAAAAGGGGATGCGATGAGGAAGCTTAAATATAAAACATTGTGGCCGCTGGTTAACCCCGACGCGTCCAACAGTGTGCTTGTGCGTTTGGTCCGGCCGATGAGAGATGCTTTAGAAGTCGGGTCCTTCCTTCTTCAGTTTGCTGTAGTCGATGTTGACTGAGTAGAACTGAAGAGCATAATGAAGAAGACGGGTTGCTCAGAAGCTCTCAACCTGCTTGCTCCCTTTCTTCTCTTTTTAGGTTATGATTTGAAATAAAGGTGGCTACAGTTCCACTCTGGTCCAGTTGATGCGAGTAAGGTTCTTGAAAGAACCACTGAATTTTGAAGTTGAAAATTCTTGGATCTGACGCAAAATATTTTCATCCTTGACCCACACAATACTCATTTTCATGATGGAAACATTAACTTGTCTTGTCATTTTTCATTAAGCAGACAGATCCACCGTCATTTAATTCAAAAACAGCCTGATACAAACTGGCAACATTCACACTAAATTTTTGAGTCATGAAATTAGACAAAAAAAATTAAATGGTCCACCATATAACACATGATGGACAAGCAAATGAGAAAAAAAATGGACCGAAATGTAAATTTTAATACATCTTAGCAATATTAATATATACCAACCTTGTATTGATCAGTCGGGGCCATCTTGTTCCAGGGCTCGGGGTTGTTCTTGCGATCCCAGCTGTACAATTCAAATTAAAAATTATTTTAACCATCTATTTCCAGGACAATCTACACAACACATACATTTTAAATAAAAATATGATGGCGCTTGCCAAGTGGACTATGATTTTTTCCGCATTAGGGACTATGTAAAGTGAAATAGTCTGTTACCGCATCAAACCGACAAAATGGATTACATTTGGATTCCACCTTTACCAGGTGTCTCACAATAAAGAGATAATGAAGGAAAAGAATCAATTGAATATTTTGCAGAAGCTATAATAATAATAATAATAATAATAATAATAATAATAATAATAATAATAATAATAATAATAATAATAATAATAATAACACATTTCATTTATAAGCGCCTTTCAAAACTCTCAAGGTCACTTTACAGTCACATGATAAGTTTTTCTGTGGGTGAGCAGCGGCAGCCACATGCGCTAGCGTTCACCCAACCCTGAAGTAACTTGGATAGAGAAGCTATAAAAAAAAAAAGAGGGACATAAAAGTTTTGATCAAAAATAACTATTTAACGACTAATGGCATGTTAGAGATGGAACAAAAAAAGTGTTTACGTGTATTTACGCTAGCATCTGTTTGGAAAATGTATTTTTGCATGAAATAATTATGGGACTACACACATTCCAGAGGTTATCAATACACTTTCATGTTGTCAACACAGATACACGACCCAGTTGTTTGCAACTTGTAGCTCGTTTTCCTAAGGTTTGCTGAGCTGAGTCCATGTGAAGGACCCTTATGTACATATAATCTGAATTGGTATTATTAACAATAAAGCGAGTTGGATACGTCAGTGGGTTTTATATGTCTTGTAATTTGAGGAGTCTATTTACCAGACATCTGGGTTCCTCAGTCCGAGGCGAGCCAGGTACATCAAGGACATGACTGTGCCGCCGCCGATGAAGAAAAAGAGTGGGATCAGCTGCAAAAAGCAAGGCAGTGGCATTAGGAGAAAAAAAATAGCAGCTCTTCTGTTTGACAACAAACAAGTTCGTCACAAAGTAAACCATGGACGCCTGAAGGGGGAAAATAACTTCATAAATTCGAATTAAAATAGAGATATTCACTATTTGGGTTCAATTTTAAGCACTACGGCTGTCAATAATGTATAGGTTCAGTAATGTTTTATTGATCAACAAAATTAAAATAATAAAGTCCTCAAAGTGTTTTTTTATTGTTTACTTTTCCAGAATTGCATAACTGCTCAGTTGAAAGAGCGACATGTGAAATGGCTGAGCAGCTGCTATTTACGACGTCGCACCTACTTTAGCCGTCTTATCAGCCTCTGCGTCGTCTGACCCGATTTGACACTAAAGCATCCCCAGATAGACTTTTAAGCAACTTCAAATATGTCCTGACACGTGTTAATCAATAACAACGGAAGAAATGTGTGATTTTTTTTGTGTTTATTTGACGAAAACTTCGATGAAATGAATTGACCCCGTGTCAGCGCTAGCTTTGCTAAGCTAACCACAAAAATTGACAGAATTCCGAAACAAACATGGATGCGTTTCTCTGATAAACCCCAAATAACTCACAGCCGGGTGGCTTCTCAGTTGCTTGCGGACTGTCGCCAACATTCTGACAAGTAGTTGTGTGCTTTCTCCCAATGTGTACACAAATAAAAGGATTAAATGCAGTCTGGCCAAAAGTGCGTTCTTTAATCCAGCAAGTTGAGCCGAAGAAACGGCACTAAAGTAGGAGGTCAAGGCGATTGCCTGAAACAAAGTGCCAAAAAACACATGATTAAAAATTAAGATTTGATAATATTTTGTATCTAATCATACCAACAAGTAGTAAAACCTAAGTATGTTGTAATTTTAAATTAAAGCTGTTTAAGACTTTGTTGATAGATTAATATTTAGAGCTGGCATAAATAGAGCCGTAGAGATGCTACTGTTGTTTTTATTTTCCTGAAAAGGCGTCATTCTACTGGTTTTAAAATAGTGACGCCACTGCCACACACAAATGTTAGCAAAGTAAAGTTTAAAACAATGGTTTACGTCATCTCTTAAAACAGATGTTTCATCATGATGCGAGGTGCGTTGAGTAAGGCCCCCAAAGGACCAGCTGTTCCTGTAAAATGGCAGCAGAAGGCGCAGTTTAGCTTGGTACGAGAGGAACCAGAAATTTGCAACTAAAGATCCCCAAAACTTGTACAGTACTGTATATTTCACGTTTCTCACCGAAAGACTATTAATTTACCTGTAAATTGCTACATATTGCACACAGTGTGTGTTTCCTGCCAAGGTAAATTGAATGAAGTAAAAATAAAGTTACAATCAAAGGTGACATTTTCCATTTAATAATAAAAGTGATTGATAATTAAACAAAAAACAACAACAACAACAACAACAGCAAAAAAACGTATGTTTCATCAGTGGCAAGTAACTTGGCTAATCATTGGCCAAGAACATGTGATACTGAAACATTTAGCAAGCAACATGATATCACGGTTTGGTAAATTCATGACTAGAAATGCTGCAATTGTTTGTCCTTGATGAATGTGTTAAAACTGAAGAGTTTGTAATGAATTAAAAATGAGGTCATAGAAGTTGCATCCTGCACAAGAAGTCAGGTTCTAGCTTGTGGATTGTGTTGGGGTATCTTAATGTACTGTCTTCTTGGGTCCTTTGCCAAATTTAGCGTCCAATCCAAGGCCTGAAATGTAGAAAAATAGAGGTGTGAAGAAGCAGCTGAGTAAAAAAAAAATCAATGGTACCTCAACATATTAGTGATGCAACTTGGGAGTTTTTCAAGATACTAGCCATTCCTAGGTTTTGCGAACATCAGAATCAGAAAACCTTTATTCGTCCCACAATGGGGAAATTTTGCAGTCCATAGCAGCAATTGAAAGGGGATGGGTGAGGGGGTGAAAGGATAGAAAACAAGATATTCTAAGCATAACAAAATAAAAAAGTCAACATTCTAGATGAATGGCATTTCTATATTTATTGAATTGGGCAGAAATGATTTGAGATACAGCGTGCTTTAAAAAAAAAAATAACGATAATAATAATTAAACGTGAAAGTCAAGGTACCAACAACACACAAAGAACTAAATTCCCAGTCTCTCTTACCAAGGAATACCAGGATGGTACCAAACCACTGCATTTCGCTCATTTGGTTCCCAAAGAGAAGAACTGAGCCCAAGATAGTGAAGAACTTCCTAGTGGTGGTGACGATGGAGCAGGTCAAGGGTCCAAAAGAAACCACCGTCATGAAAATGAATGTCTGTCATCAAACAAGGAACAATGTCATTCATTTTGAATCCATATTGTCGTTTTTTTTTTATTGTTTTTAACGTTGGCTCACCTGGCCCAAAGCGCTAGTCAATCCAAAAAGGAGGATGTTGTACAAGATGCTCGGGTAACGTTCGGTAAAACTCAGGAACTCCCACACTTCACCGGTCCACAGCACAGCTGCGCAGAGCATATACATAGCATAACTAACCTTTATTCTACTAACAGGTTTCCAGTTTCAGACTATTAAAGGACAACCGACGTCTTCGGACAAGTTGTGTCCATAATTTGTAAAATGGCTTCAAATGACTTCTACTGGGCGTATTTTAATAAGATTCCACCGCATATAGCTCTATTTTACGTTTTAAGACTCGCGCTGAACATTCAGGAAGTCTTGTTTTTGAGTTGGTGACGAGTCCTCACGTGACGTCAGAAAAGGACCACCTCCTGACCGTAAAAAAGATGCATTTTTCATCACGTCAATGTATTTTGCTGTACTGTTTTTTTTTGGAAACCCTTGTGTTACATCCAAAAGCCGCCAGCAGAGGGAGTCCAAGCTCCATGCAAGGAATGGATCAGCCTGTGGAAACAGGCTGATTCATTCCTCACAGGAGCTGGTCGCCATTTTTCTGCCTCTTTTGTGGGACATTACATTGCAGTCCAGATGCCTCAAAATGAGACGGAAGGACTTCTTTAATCGATGGCAAACATGTATGCTTTCCTCTTCAGAACTACAGTAAAGTCTCGTTATATCGAAGGACTTAACCGGGACTTCGATATATCGATGCGCGCATGTAATTTTCTCCTTGCGTTCATAGAAATAGTATCGTAATGCTATCGATATCCGATATCTTAACGAGACTTTACTGTATTTGAATCATATTCATAACTGGATGTGTAACAAGAAAGCATATTATCCGAATCTGAAGCCATTGTTTTTATTCTCCAGCAATGCAAGACGTCTTGGCGTGACGTCACGAACTGGGGGCGGGACTTTCTGAAAATGCCCAATTCGCAGCTCGATTTTTTGCAGATTTTGGACACTTTAAGTCATTTTTTATTGGTGTTTTGCATTTGACTAAAAATATCATACTGCGTGTTTTGGGTATTTTAGATGCTATAAAACGTTTTTCTGATGTCAATTAAAAAACAAAAAAGTGACGTCGGTTGCCCTTTAAGAGAAGAAAAGTTGATAAAAAAAAACGCAAACTTTAAAAAGGTGTCAATCTTACATGATACAAGATACAATACATGATACAAGAGCCACCAAATATTATGAATGCTGCGTCTATGCCGCCATCAAGTGGTGTAGAGAAATATTACAAACAATAGGATGAGACGGATGTTGATTGACATCGGAACAAAACAGAAGCTATGATTTATAATAATAATAATAATAATAATAATAATACATTTAATTTATAAGGGCCTTTCTGAACACCCAAGGACACTTTACAATAAAAACAACACATAAAACAATAAAACCATGAATAAAACAATAAATAATAAAATAGCAGATGAAACTAGAGTACGAGACCATTAATAAGCAAGTTTAAACAGGTGGATTTTGAGGTGAGATTTGAATGTTGGGTGGTAGTGAGTTCCAGAGTTTGGGAGCAGAGCGGCTGAAAGCTCTACACCCCATAGTGGTGAGACGGGCAGAGGGCATCCAGAGGTAGAAGGAGAATGAGGATCTGAGGGCCCGAGAGGGAACGGAGATTTGAAGTAGGTCAGACAGATAGAGGGGGGGGGGGAGGCAAGGTAATGGATGGCTTTAAATGTAAACAGAAGTACAGTAAAGTCTCGTTATATCGATATTCCAGGGAGTCCGAAAAATATCGATATAACCGGGACTATCGATATATCCGACCCTGCGCGCATGTAATTTTCTCCGTGCGTGCATTGAAATAGTATCGTAATAAGCAGGACTATCGATATAACCGAGATCGATATAACGAGACTTTACTGTATTTTGAAATCAATACGAAGTTTCACAGGGAGCCAGTGGAGCTGCTGGAGCACAGGGGAAGATATCACCGTGGCGTAGAAGGTACATAATAAAGAGAAGGGGTCCCAGAATAGAACCTTGGGGCACACCAGAAGACACAGGAGAGGACCGTGAAGTGAATGAGTTAATTTGGATGAAATGTGAGCGGCCAGTGAGGTAGGAGTGAAACCAGCTAAGTGGGGTGTGCGATTTCAGACCGTCACCTGAAGGCAACACCTAAATTAATCCAATAAGTGGATCCGAATTTCTCGATTTGTAAATTCGCTAATGAGACTCACCCAGTCCTAGAATGACAGTGGACCACAGGTTGATGTTGAGCATCATGTGGTTGGCGCTCGTTTGGAAGCGGGACCTCATGTGGTCCTGGGCCACGCCTGTCAGGCCATCCAGTGTCAAAGATGCGAGCTGTTAAAAATACAGTAAAGTCTTTTTATATCGATATCGGTTATATCGATAGTACTGCTTATTACGATACTATTTCTATGAACGCAAGGAGAAAATTTACATGCCGCAGGATCGGATATATCGATAGTCCCGGTTATATCGATATTTTTTCCGAGTTCCGATATAACGAGACATTACTGTAGCATAGTAACAAGAAATGTTCTTTATTCAGTTTAACAATATTTTCACCATGTTTGTTGCAATCTTTCTTGTCGCAATAAAATGTTCTATGATTTCAATTTCAATAGTTGTGTTTAACTCATTCGCTGCCAGACAATATGCAAAAATGTGTCCACTCCAGTGCCAGAGTTTTTTTTGTCATTGTCACTTGGAATTGCAGGACCCACAGAATATTGAGTTTTAGGACTACATAAACATTCAATGCAGCGTAATAAATTTTAGACTCTCTTCTTTCATCAGAAAAATAATATGGTGGCTGTCGAAAATACAATGCAAGCGATACATATTGGTTTATATAGCGCTTTAACAACAGCTGAAGCTGTCACAAAGTGACAAAAGGCAAATGCTGCCCCCTCGTGGAAAAGAAAAAAAACATTGCCAGAGGTCTGACCAGCACTTTATCGGCACCAAAACAAGAAAAACAAAAAAAACCCGAACCAATTCGGGAATGGCGCTCTATGTCATATTTTCAATTCCCGTGAATGGTAGTGAATAAATAAATCTCTATATATTTGCGATATTCACTGCATAAAACGGTCAAATAGTATAATATAATCACTTCCTCTATTTCATACGCCCAGGGGTGTCAAAGTCATTTTTTTGCCGCGGGCCACATTGTACTTATGGTTTCCTCTCGAGGGCCGTTATGAATTTGGGGAAGTCATTAGAATGTTTAATCCCCTCCACATATTACATATAGAGCGCATAACAAATTAATCAATAACTAGTTTTCAAATCTGAAGTCAAGAATAATGACTGTTGTTATAGTTTACATCCAAAAATATGAAATTTAGGTGAGGATTTTAGCAAGCATCATGGAATTTCACACGTTTGATTTGTTTTCGCGGGCCAAAAAAAAATGATGTGGCGGGCCGGATTTGGCCCCCGGGCCTTGACTTTGACACCTGTGAGCTCGCCTTTTTTTTTTTTTACATTATAGATACATATACTCACCAAGAGGATCTCCCCAAAGCCAAAAACGTGGTCATCCGCCATCGCTGAGCTCTTGTTGGGCTTATAAAGAAAGAGCGCCACGCCACTCACGATCAGAAGCACGCACAAGTATTTGGCCATCGGGTAGCGCTTCCTCAGGATGGTCACCCCCAGGATCATGACTGCAGCGATAAACATGAATTTGGTGGAATGACTTTTTGAGCAGGGCAAAAAATAATAATAAGAATTAAAAATAATTGATAAAATACTCATGTAAAGAATTCATAGGGCTTCATTATAATTGCCCATGTAATTAATACAATACAATACAAAAATGAAAACAGAGCTCATTTGTAAATCTATTTATAATTACATTTACTACTTTGCCAATGGAGACGTGTTTCTAATTTCCCATTAGGCAAAAATTTTAGGGCTCAATCATGACGTTCCCATAAATCTGTTCAAACGAACAACATGCGAAACTTGTTGCACAGCAGGATATTCGAGCCCTACGTGACTAATTTCTCATTTTGAAGTCATGCGGATGAAAGTTAGCTTACCTGGGATTGGCTTACAAGATTTTCCCAGCACCTAAAAACAGGGCATTGTTTTAGAAACTACAAACATGTTTATTAACAAATATATCCATTAGCTATCTGGCTAGCTAGCGAGCTAGCTTTCTATTTGAGTTATCTATTTGAGCTGACCCACAGAAACTTATCCTGTGACTTTAAAATGACGTTGAGAGTTTTAAAAGATGCTTATAAATGAAATGTATTATTATTATTATTATTATTATTATTAAAAACAATAATAAATAATAATAATAATAATAATAATAATAATAATAATAATAATAATAATAATAATAATAATAATAATAAGAATAATAATAAGAATAATAATAAGAATAAGAATATATATAATTACTATTTTTTTATATATATAATTGGATGCATTGGATTTGCCTTTATTAGTCTTGCAGTGGAGAAAATTACATTTCACACATAATTATTATATTTATCAGTATTATTATATTTATTATTATTATTATTATTATTGTTTTTAATATATAATTATTATATTTATTATTATTATTATTATTAGTAGTAGTAGTAGTAGTAGTAGTAGTAGTAGTAGTAGTATTATATTTATTATTATATTTATATTTACTATATTTCTTCTTATGGTTATGATTATTATTGTTTTTGTTATTATTATCCAATCCAATCCAATCCACCTGTTTAAACTTGCTTATTAATGGTCTCGTACTCTAGTTTCATCTGCTATTTTATTATTTATTGTTTTATTCATGGTTTTATTGTTTTATGTGTTGTTTTTATTGTAAAGTGTCCTTGGGTGTTCAGAAAGGCCCTTATAAATTTAAATATTATTATTATTATTATTATTATTATTATTATTATTATTATTATTATTATTATTTCCTAAACATGAAAAGGACTTTGGACTGACCTGTGTGGGGTAGTTGACATACTGTAGGGCAGAGTTACTGGACACCATGGCTCCCACATATGAGAGGGAACACAGGCCGTATAACCAATTCCTGGTGAAGTCCGGTTTTGGACCCTCAAAAAATTGAATCACTGGAAAGGAAGAGGAAAATGAATAAATCAGTAAGAAACTACAGCATGCACTGGCTTTGCCTCTGGGCTGTCGCTTGACAGAATTCACATCAATATTTGCCTTTAACAAATAACACATTTTGGAAGTTATTGCTAGCTGGAACTCTTAGGAGCACAATTATGACTCCCCCATGACTAAATATTTGAAACATGTGTATTGGAAGAATTCATAGTTCTGTCACTAACAATAGCGACATCGACCAATGAAAAAAAAGAACATTTGACATGTTATTTTTCATACTGTTACACTTAAAAACATTGAAGAAATATTCTACTCGTATTTCCAACTGTGATAATTGAACTTGAAACGAGACTCTCACGTCGAACTGCGTTGGACTCTGGGGGTGCAAATAAATACTCACATATCCTGGCAAACAGGGCGTTGATGATGCACTGGATGAACACCAACGTCCTGGCAAAGCGAAACTTTTCTTTTTGGTCGCCATGGCCATAATCACCTCTTGTACTGTTGGTCAAGCAAAAGTTTGACACTTCAGCATGATGGTGTGGCCGTGATACGTTCAGGTTCACACAATTTATTGTTGGATAAACTACGTTGTAGTAACCAGATATGATCCCACGCCACTTGGGCAACAGCATTCCATCGGTGTCGTGGCCCACTTCGATCGAATACGTACTATAATATCACCACGTTTTCTAACATACAGACCACAAATGGTAAGTATTAGCACCGTTTATTTATAACAAGTTGTTGACTATTGTAACTGTGGAAACAAGCATTGCAATACCTTGTCATGTTGGATACAAAACTCAATCGAAGAGACATAACATTCAGAAGGAATACAAATTATATTTAAACGTATTACAAAGCCCGTGAAGGGAAATTCGGGTGAGTGACAGCTGGAACGTCAATGATCAATGTATCAATCCCACCAGCTGTCGTGTAACCCCCAAGAAAAGTCCTGTTTACTTACATGGTTTCCTGTAGAATTCCGTAATAGAAATAACACACGAATACGCCCAGAAAACAGACGATGAAGCGAAACCGCATGTTGTCCCACAGGGAAGGGATCCTGGATGCTCCTTTGCCCGAAGCCATGCCGTCAGCCACCAGTGGAGGTATGGAAACCGATACAACCGCGATCCCGGACCCCCCGACACTGACGTCCCGCTCCACTATAGCCGCAGTCCCAAGCCAAAGTGAATGCTCAAGGTATTATGGTTTCACTCTTGCACAGCAGGGGTCATGACTGTTTATTTATCGTTTTGCATTTGCGTTGTTTAAATGGTTCTTTAATGCTTTAAAGTAATGTTGTGATGATGTAATTACAGATTTCGTTCAATCGCGTCTGGAAATTTGAAGTTGTGAAAGGACCCTGAAAACGGCGTTCGTCAATCTGCCTGATTGTTTTTTCGCTTTAAATTTCTGGTTTAATCTCGTAACTGAGGCAAATTTAATGCACTTGGACGAAACCGCTCAAAAAAAATATTTATTGGTGGTGGCTGTGTCTTATAGTCTATCACATATTTATACCGATTCAATATAAAAAGGCATCCACGCTGTTTAAAAAAAGGGAAAAAAATCGGTCTTTTCGCTAACTACGTCGCGTTACTTGACGTCAGTAAATGTGGATTCACCGTATTGGCCAATACACGAAAGAAATACCTGGTTTGGCCAATCATAGAATGGTTCTGGTGCGGCTGGGCGGGACTTAGATATTTAAAAACTACTAATACACGTGTCGTTTTGTGTTAGATCCGATGAATGAGAAGTTATATTTTAAAGAATACAATTCATTTCGATCATTTCGTCCTCACAGGGAAAAAATGAAAACAATAATTCGCCTAAACTTCACTTTTTAATGTACATACTTTACATGCTGTACATGTAATGCTTGTAAATTTACATACCCAAGCAGAAGTTAGGACATTTTATTCAGGAAAAAGAAAGTTAAATGACATCCAATTGTTTATTTTGTGCTGTATTTTTTTTGTTTATTAATTCTGCCACGGTACATTTATTAGCATGAATATATGATAACACGAACTAAGGCAAAATAATCATGCTTGTCCACATTACCGAGAAAAAAATGGAACATTTTCTTGTCACAATGTATAAACTTGGGTGTCATAGATTGAGTGAGAAACAAATTATACATAAACATAATTTCAAATGAAGAATCTTGCATTTGCAATGTTTCGAGTAGAAAGAAAACCAATGTAAGAAATTAAAATGTCTTGTTTATAATGTCAAATGCAGTATAAACCTAGAAATGAGTTAATTCCTCCTCCCTGATACAAATAAAGTCACCATTAACGCTACAAAAATATATTTTAACATTTCTTGGTAAGGAATTGGTAGAAAAGTAGCTTATCAAAAACATATATCAGTAAGTCACAAAACATGTTGGTATTCATCCACGAGTCCGTCTGTGCGATCAAGACTACTATGACAAGAGCAATTTAGTCCTAAAAGGTGGTTATCACCTTCACTGCAGGCCTAGCTGCCTGGTAGGAGACGCTTTGCCCGGGCAGCTAGTGACAGGCGAGACGGACAGGCCACGGAAGAGCATGTCCATGGAGGGCAGGAGTGGCTTGAGGACGCTGACGCGGCAAAAAGCAGAGCCTCCGTGTGGTGTGAAGTTCACTTTATTGAGGTCGGGACAGGACGGCTGGAGGTGGACAGCCTCGTCCAAAGAGGAGGACCTGTGGAGAAAGTGTGTGTCAAAGTTCTGAGACATATTACTAAATGTTTCTGCCATTTATGAACAAAATCCATCATTGTTTTGGGACATTGTCATGTCAAACGCCACCATTTTCCTGGAGTCAGTTTTTTTTTGTCATTTTCACTCAAATTCCAGGACCAACAGAAGAGTTTTAGAGGTGTTTAGCATCAAGAATTAGCATTTTAACATGGTTACAAGATATGAAGACATGATGCAGAGCCTCAAAGATGGAAGTTTCAGGAATATATCTAGCTAGCTAGCTAGCTATTGGGTCCACAATAGTTTTGTCCAATTCTGTCCATTCAGTCTTTTCTGGTTCTGGACAATCTGGTCTTGTCTTGATTTACATAGCGCTTTAACAACAGCTAACATGGATCTATTAGCTGGATAGCTATCTATTATCTAGCTAGCTAGCTAAAGATAGTGACTGTGGGCACCAGGTAGCAAGAACCTCCATCTACAACATTAGTAGCCTGTTCTAAAAAAGTTCTATTAGGAAGCTATCTATTGGTTATCTATTAGACAGCTAGCTAGCTTTCTATCTATTTGAGTTACTTCCGGGTTGAGTGAACGCTGGCGCGTGTGGCTTCCACTGCTCACCCGCAGAAGAGATATCCTGTGACTGAAAAGTGTCCTTCAGAGATTTGAAAGGCGCTTATAAATTGAAATGTATTATTATTATTATTATTATTATTATTATTATTATTATTATTATTAGATGTATAGCTAGCTTTCTATCTATTTGAGTTATTTCGGGTTGACTGAATGCTGGAAAACTTATCCTGTGACTGTAAAGTGACCATGAGAGTTTTGAAAGGCGCTTAGAAATGAAATGTATTATTATTATTATTATTATTATTATTATTATTATTATTATTATTATTATTATTATTATTATACATTTTAATTCTAAGCGCCTTTCAAAACTCTCAAGGACACTTTACAGACACAAGATAAGAACTTGTTTTTTTTCGTGCGGGTGAGCAGCGGCAGCCATTCCCGCCAGCGTTCATTCTACCCGAAAGTAACACAGCAGCAAAGTTACGAAAGGAAGAGGAAAGGAAAGAAAGAAGTTGTTATTATTATTATTATTATTATTATTATTATTATTCCGAGAGGACATTAATTTCATCTGTGCTGCATGTCATGTATTATTATTATTATTATTATTATTATTATTATTATTATTCAGAGAGGAAATTAATTTCATCTGTGCTGTATGTCATGCATATTAGCATATTTGACAATAAAGCTGACTTTGAATTATTATTATTATTATTATTATTATTATTATTATTATTATTATTATTATTATTATTCCGAGAGGAAATTAATTTCATCTGTGCTGCATGTCATGCATATTAGCATATTTGACAATAAAGCTGACTTTGAATTATTATTATTATTATTATTATTATTATTATTATTATTATTATTATTCAGAGAGGAAATTAATTTCATCTGTGCTGCATGTCATGCATATTAGCATATTTGACAATAAAGCTGACTGTGAATTATTACTATTATTATTATTATTATTATTCCGAGAGGACATTAATTTCATCTGTGCTGTATGTCATGCATATTAGCATATTTGACAGTACAGCTGACTTTGACTTTTATTATTATTACTATTATAATAATAATAATAATAATAATAATTATTATTATTATTATTATTATTATTATTATTATTATTATTATTATTATTATTATTATTATTATTATTATTAGAGCGAACTTACATTGCGTCCTGGCACACTTGAAGCGGTTCGCAGCCTTCTGGCGGCTGTCTTTGAAATAAAAAGCTTTGGTCGGGACACGGCAGCCGCGGGGGTCCCGAGGAGGACAGCGGCAACGCGGGTGCTTCCAATGCATATGAAGGCAAAAGTGTGGAAGGAGACGGACAAAAGACCTCGCGAGTGGTTGACTCTGTTACATGGACAAATGGCGGTTATCATTTGTGAAAGATATTATGAAAAAAAACGCCTGAAATCAAGCGCCTGACCTGGTGACTGGGAAGGGGAGAAGCGAGAAGGCTTCAAAGGACAGGGCGAGGTGGACGGAGACAACAAGGCGGGGTCCAAGGGACACGGTGACTGAGAAGGAGATAGCAGGGAAAGATCCAACGGCCCCGGTGACGACTCGCTCTGGGAGCCACTGCTGCACCTCTGGACCGGAGCTGGAGCCCTGCGTCCGTCCGGGATGTCCAAAAGCTGCAACATGAAATCACCCTGTTTTGGCTTTCCCGACAGTGGAAGTGTCCCCCCCCCCCCCCCCATTCTCCATCGCAAGTGAGGCCGGCCCATCAGCACCTCATGCTGTTCGTCTCGTTTGTCTGACACAAACGCCTCCTCCAGCTCCAAGTTGAGGCCTTCGACGCTGCGACGCAACCGGGAGGCCACTCTGCTTAGCGGCACCTGAAGTGATGTCTGGAGCAAAAATAAACACATCAATACATACATCAATACATCAATAAATCAATAATACCTTTGCTTATAAATCACTGAATCCATTCCCAAACATCAACAATTGTTTTGTCAAAATGCATCAACCCTGATTTTTAATTATAATAATAACTGGAACATAATAATAATAATAATAATAATAATAATAAGAAGAAGAAGAAACAGAAGAATTCTAAGAATAATAATCATCATCATCATAATCATCATCATCATATGTATATTAATATAGTAATAACAATTATGACTATTATTATTGTTATTACTATAATGAGTATTACTATGATTGTTAGTTTTGTTATTGATGATTATTATTGTTATCATTATTATTATTATTAATATATTTATATAGAAAAATATTATCTTCATAATATATAATACATTTATATTAATCAATATAATAATAATGCTAATAATAATACGAATAATAATCAATATTAATATATTATATTACTATTATAGTAATAATGGTATTTATCTATATCACTATATAAATATATTGTATTTATAATATATAATACAAATATTTATAATATATTTATATTAATTAATATACTGCTACTACTACTACCCCTACTACTACTAGTACTACTACTACTACTACTTCTACTACTACTACTACTACTACTACTACTACTACTACTACTAATAATCATCATCATCATCATCATTATCATCATTATCATCATCATCATACTAGTATACGTATTATTATTATTATTATTATTATTATTATTATTATTATTATTATTATTACTGTCACTATTATTATCAGTGTCATTATTATTATTATAATTATTATTATGATTATCATTATTATTATTATTATTACTATTATTACTGTCACTATTATCATTATATGTATATGTAAATTTCTCCACTGTGAGACTAATATATCCAATCCAATCCAATCAGTGTCATTATTATTATTATTATTATTATTATTATTATTATTATTATTGTCACTATTATCATTATCAATGTCATGATTATTATGATTATTATTATTACGATTATTACTGTCACTATTATCATTATCAGTGTCATGATTATTATTATTATTATTATTAGTAGTAGTAGTAGTAGTAGTAGTAGTAGTAGTAGTAGTAGTAGTAGTAGTAGTAGTAGTATTCATGCGGAAATATCCAAGGTTTTAAGGAAAGTTTTAGTCCCAGGAACTACAAGTATCTGTTGGAAAGAGCCAAAGATAGCATCAGCATTCGTACCTGGGTGGCGCCCGCAGCGTGGCCCGCATTGAACAGGTGATGCGACGGGTCGTATCCTGACGCGGAGGGAGCGGCATGCCTGGATCGCTTCTGTAGCTGCTGCCTCAGCTTGGCCACCTGGAGGTAGCCCGAAAGGGTTGACATGAAGATGATGATGATGATGATGAAATTATGAAGATTCTTGCCTCCTTCAGGTGCTCGGCGCTGCCCCAGGATGCTGAACGTTTGTGGCCACCGAAACTTCTCCTGGCCTGCGTCTCTTCCGCCCAACAAGATGGCGTCTGGATGGTGACAAAATGGACGATTGTGATTTTTATTTTACAGCACGGTAAAGGCCCAATAATATTGTTGCTTTTTTAAAAAGAAAACAAGATGGCGATTTTTCTATACCAGTCCTTTAGGTGGCAATCATGCACATTCCAGCAGTTCACCTGCTATCACAGTGACCGTTTCTTTCAACCACAGACTCAACTGGCAGGTCACCGCTCCACTTGGCTCAAACCATTTGAATTATGGACTGTACCAATCCAGACATATTTTATCTCTGTTATGTCATCTTGCATTCACCAATTTGCCAAGTAAATGACTGAGCTCAACCCAGAATAACTCGAATAGAGAGAAAGTTAGCTGGAAAGCTAGCTAGATAGCTAACTAGATAGCTAGATAGATAGCTTATAGATAGCAAATAGCATATAGATAGCAAATATATAGCTAGCTTGGTAGCCAGTAATTGATAACTAATAGCTAGCTAGCTAATCGATAGCAAATAGAATGACTTTAGGAGAAAGAAATGAGTTTTTGAAAGTGTTCAGAGTTTTCAGTCAAGGAAAGTTTGATGCATCACATCAATTTTTTTAAAAGTTCCATGCTTAGAAGGCCCACAATGGAGGCACAGAAAAACTGGTGTCAATCTAAGGTGAACAGACACAACCTGTTAAACTGTCATCTTCATGTAGCGTGTGGCTGCCGCTGCTCACCCACCGAAAAACCGATCGTGTGACTGTAAAGTGACCTTGAGAGTTTTGAAAGGTGCTTAGAAATGAAAGGTATTATTATTATCATTTAAAGTAAATCAATGCCAGTATAAATAAGTGACACTCTTTCTGACTTACCAAGTGATTGACTGAATAAGCAACTTGCTGCTTGACGGACTAACTCATGAACTGCCCGCAAAACTCTCAACTCCCAAGATGTCTGACCGTAGCATAACGTTTTAACTGAGCTATTATGTAACTGCCTGGATGACTAACTAATCAATTGTCAATTGATTGACTGATTAAATAACCAAGTAACTGACAAACTGCTTTGCCAGTTGACTAAGTAACAAACTAAATGACTTACTAAATAACCAAGTGTCTGATTCACAGAGTGACAATTTGAAATACTGTTCAGCAGATTGACTACATAACCAAAAAGTGACTGACTAAGTCATTAACTGACTAACTACAGTAAAGTCTCGTTATATCGATATCGGATATATCGATAGTCCCGGTTATATCGATACTATTTCTATGCACGCACTGAGAAAATTACATGCAAACAGGTTCGGATATATCGATAGTCCCGGTTATATCGATATTTTTTCGGACTCCCTTGAATATCGATATAATGAGACTTTACTATATTGAATGACAAAATTAGTGACGGATACTACAGACAAATCAACTGATTAACTAACTAGTCTTTTAGAGGGTTGACTAAGTCATTCGGGAACTTGCTGACAAGCTAGCTTGAGCGCTAGCTAACCGAATGACTGCATGACGCCCAAACTCACTGACTGACTTGTCTGCTGACTGACCAAGTGAATGAATAAATAACCAAGTAACTGACAAACTTCTTTACCAAATGACTGACTAAGTACCAGACTAAATGACTTACTAAATAACCAAGTGTCTGATTCACAGAGTGACAATTTGAAATACTGTTCAGCAGATTGACTACATAACCAAAAAGTGACTGACTAAGTCATTAACTGACTAACTATTGAATGACAAAATTAGTGACGCATACTACAGACAAATCAACTGATTAACTAACTAGTCTTTTAGAGGGTTGACTAAGTCATTCAGGAACTTGCTGACAAGCTAGCTTGAGCGCTAGCTAACCGAATGACTGCATGACGCCCAAACTCACTGACTGACTTGTCTGCTGACTGACCAAGTGAATGAATAAATAACCAAGTAACTGACAAACTTCTTTACCAAATGAGTGACTAAGTAACAGACTAAATGACTTACTAAATAACCAAGTGTCTAATTCACAGAGTGACAATTTGAAATACTGTTCAACTGATTGACTACATAAGGAACAAGTGACTGACTTAGTGATTAACTGACTCACTATTGAATGAAAAACTTTGTGATGGATACTACAGACAAAACAACTAACTACCATGTAGTCCTTTGGAGGATCGACTAAGTCAATCAGGAATTTGCTGACTAGCTAGCTTGCGCGCAAACCAACCAAGCGACTACCCCTAAACTCATTAACTGACCAAATGATTGAATAAATAATTGGAGTACACTCCAACGCACAAACTATTTCTCTGATCCAAACCAATCCTTAGCCCTTACTTCTTCTCCATGAACACCTTAAAATAAACAAGGTGTTCTTGCTTCCAACCAATATGACATCCAAACAAAAACAGATGTGTGTGGTTCACCTGCCTGGATGCACCTGCACACAGGAACATGAGATAAACCATTCAACAACAACAAAAAAATCCACTTCCTCCCATGATACAGTCGAGACAACATCACCGGCACCTCTATGAATAGCGACAACCAAGAGACGATTGGCATTCAGCACCTCACAAACACAAATACACTGTACCGTTTTCTTCACATGGACTCTCGATCTTCTAGTAGACATTCTGCTGTCCATCGCTGACCTCCCCAAGTTCCAACTCTGCTGGTTCACACGTAGCCCCCCTTGTGTGAGACCCTTGCAAACTACCCTGTCCGGGTAACTTAGTCACCGTCACAACACACAAATGAGAAAAAGACTGTCGTCGTCCAGTCCTCGGTGTGGTGTCCAGTGGCTAAATACGTCTGAGTGAGTCATGGCCGGGACTCTGCTGGATAAAGTTACAGTTGACACCTCAACACTTCGCACCCTCTGCCGGCAGGGGGGATCATGGGAAATGCAACTAAAAAAAGACCACCGAAATGGCATATCCAGAAATTGAGCAGTACTAGATTGCCATCCCTTAGTAGGAATATTTATATTTTTTCTAGTTTTTTTATATGTACAGTGAGACCTCAACTTACGAATTTAATTGGTTCCCAGACAGAGTGTGTAAGGCGAAAAGTGTGTATCTAAAAAAAAAATCCCAGAGGAAACCATTAAAATGGGAATAATCTGTTCCCGGGTTTCCATAAAATATACTTTTCAACTAAATAAGCCTTAAAACTACACACAACATACCTTATTCTATGTATAATAAATGTGCTATTGTATTGTAATGAAAGAAATACACTGCATTGTATCATAAAGTCACTTTATTTACATTTGTGATGGTCATTTATGGCTTGATGGAGGTCGAAGGTCAAAGGGAATTGCTGTTTGGAAAGAGAGGCGCACTACATGAGGACTGTAATTAAAGAAATCAACTGTGCTGTAAAATAAAGTTTTATTTAGCTTTTTGATGGTCGTTGATGGCTTAAGGAAGGAGAGTCACCTTCCATAAGGACTGTTGGTAACTTAACCTCTGGTGCTGTCCGGTCGTGTGCTTCCGCCGAAGATCACTCCGCCAGCCGTAGTGGGTGTGTATTATGAAAATAGTGCTTATTATAAGGTTTAATTTTTATAAATTTGACGTTTGTAAGACAAAAAGTTTGTAAGTTGAGGTGTTTGTAAGTTGAGGTCTCACTGTACTTTTATCGAGATTTGAAAATAATTGTGTAAATCTGTTTTCATGATTTGGCAGGCGAGGCCGAAATCCCTACTATGTAGAAACTCAGTGGCGGACCGTCAAGGCCTTCAAAGCCTTCTCTGCTGGCCTAGAAAGATCTGAATCACGGACTGATATTAATTATATTTTGTCCGAAATTGTCTTTCAGCTTCCTTTCATTAGTTTTCCACTGTTGCGCTGCTTCCAGGTGTGTGTTTTTGTATTTAGGCACATAAATAACGCGATGGTGAATCGTTGTGTGTTGCACCAAGACTACTATTTGATACTAGTTGACACAAATTCCCAGCGGAAAAATCAGCCCATTTCTAACGGAGCTTGGGCGCCATCTTGTGCATTTTCTGGGATGCTACACATCATTCCTGATGCCTCAAAATGACGCGGAAGAATTTCTTTAATCGATTGCAAACATTTATGCTTTCCTCTTCAGAACTATTTGAATCATATCCATAACTGGATGAGTAACAAGAAAGCATCTTCACCGAATCTGAAGCCATTGTTTTGATTCTCGAACAAGGCAACACATCTTGGCGTGACATCACAAACTGGGGGTGGGACTTTACCAATTCGCAGTTCAATTTTTTTGACGTTTTAGCACACTCTAACTTATTTTTATTGGTGTTTTGCATTTGACTAAAAATATCACCTGCATGTTTTGGGTATTTTAGATGCTATAAAACGTTTTTCTGATGTCAGTTAAGAAACCAAAAAGTGACGTCGGTTGTCCTTTAATTAACAAGCATCCGAGTCTCAAATAATGTTAAAATAATCAAGTCCGAAGATGCAGTTTTGTAAAGAAGCCGAGTGAAGGATGAAATCGGTGCAACAATAAATTGTATGATGGGATGCCACAAGGCTAGGGGGGTGGTTGTGTGACAGACGCTGACTGGTGTGTGTGTGTGCGTGGAAAGGGGGGATGGGGTGTGCGTATAATGAGGTCAGGAGGGGTCTGACGCTCCTCACAATGGAGGCTGAGGGGGTTTCTTCGCCTTTAAAATGTGTCAGGAGCCTTGAAATCTTGGAGGAGTTTGGCGAAGTTACTCCGGCTTGGGCGGTAAAGGGGGGAGCGGAGATGGGTGTGGGGCTTTGTGCACCATTTTGTGTGTGTGTGTGTGTGTGTGTGTGTGTGTGTGTGTGTGTGTGTGTGTGTGTGTGTGTGTGTGTGTGTGTGTGTGTGTGTGTGTGTGTGTGTGTGTGTGCGCACCATTTTGATGCATGATTGAGACAAAAAAAATGAGTTTGTTGGCTTGTGTTTTTAAAAAAAAGCACCTATAACATCACATATATTGACTGAGTGTACCTGAATAACATAACATGATTGGCATATTAATTTTGGAGTGTGCAGAATGTCTTTTTTTGGGTGGGGGGGGGGGTCTTTTTATGTGTTTTTAGTAGTGGCTTTGGTAGCAATCAGAATAAATCTCATGGACTGCTTTGAATCCCTGCAAATGGTCTAAAAATGCTGCAACAGTTGCTTAAATCTTTTGTTATTTTATCATAAATGATAATAATAATAATAATAATAATAATAATAATAATAATAATAATAACAATAATAATACATTTCGTTTCTAAGCGCCTTTCAAAACTCTCAACGTCACTTTACAGTCACAGGATAGGTTTTTCTGTGGGTGAGCAGCGGCAGCCACACGCGCCAGCGTTCACTCAACCCGGAAGTAACTCAAATAGATAAAAAGCTAGCTAGCGAGCTCATAGATAGCTAATAGATAGCTGATAGATAGATAGCTAGATAGGTAGCTAGGCAGCTAGATAGCGCGCCAGCCAGCTAGATAGATAGCTAGGCAGCTAGAGTAGCCTTGTAGAGGCTCTTATTTTGAAAGCCACTTTAGACAGAATGTTTTGATTCAACCCAGAATAACTCAAAAAGATAGAAAGCTAGCTAGCTAGCCAATAGACGGCTAGACAGCTAATAGCTAGCTAGCCAGCTAGATAGATAATATGTTTCCTGACTCAAATAGCTAGCTACCTAGCTAGCCATATAGCTAATAGATAGCCAGATAACTCAAAAAGACAGAAAGCTAGCCAGCTAACTATTAGACAGCTAGACAGCTAATAGCTAGCTCGATAACAAATACGTTTCCGGACTCAAATACCTATCTAGCTAGCCATATAGCTAATAGATAGCTAGATAACTCAAGAAGATAGAAAGCTAGCTAGCCAATAGACAGCTGGACAGCTAATAGCTAGCTAGCCAGCTAGATAGCTAATATGTTTCCTGACTCAAATAGCTAGGTAGCTATATAGCAAATAGTTAATTAAATATTAGAAACTAACATACACTCATGACGCTCACCTGTGTGGCCTTATCGCTAACACAGTTCCCCGCTGAACCATCGGTGGGTTCTTTGGGCCATTGGCCCTGGAGGTAAGGCGCCAAGATTGCATCCAAAGAGAGGGTCCGCCGCATGGTGGGCTTGGGTGGGCGAGCAAAGGTCCGATCTGGGGGGGAGACAAAAAAAAAGCATGAAAAGACTCTTAAAATGGGGTTATTTGCTAAATTGATCCCAGGCGTTGAATGAGATCTGAAAAGAAACACACACACACACACACGCACACACACACACACACACACACACACACACACACACACACACACACACACACACACACACACACACACACGTTTGTGAACCAAATCGACTTACAAGGAGCACTAAATTCACAAAGAATTCTACGGAACGCAGCATTAATAATAATAATAATAATAATAATAATAATAATAATAATAATAATAAATTACATTTTAAGTGCCTTTCAAAGCTCTCAAGGACACTTTACAGTCACAGACAAGCATAGATACTATAATAAATACAATACAATCACAAATAGAATGCAATTATAATCAATAGTTGAGGTATTTTTGACTGTTGTAAGTAAATAAACCTGATTGTAATAATAATAATAATACATTTAATTTTCAAGTGCCTTTCAAAACTCTCAAGGACCCTTGAGAGTTTTTTTCGTCTATGTTAGCGTTTTGTTCCAGCTTCAGCTGTTGTTAAAGCGCTATATAAACCAATATGTATGTATTGCATTGTATTTTGGACAGACACCCTCATTTCAAGCTCATATAACTCCAGACCCATATCATTTAGGATTCAACTCTTTTTTTTTTTTGATGAAAGAAGAGAGACTAAGGTTTCTAACGCTGTATTCAATGTTCAGGTAATCCTAAAACTCAATATTCTGTGGGTCTTGTGTATGAATCACAAATTAATTATTCATGAAGAATTTATAATGTATTATGATTAAAATCGTTTACGTTTTAACTCATTCACTGCCATTCATTCATTCATTCATTCATTCATTCGGGAATTGAAAATATGATGTGGAGCGCCATACCAGAATTTGTTTGGGTTTTGTTTTTCTTGCTTGGGTGCCGATAAAGCGCTGACCAGACCTTTTGCATTGTTTTTGTTTCCCTTCCACGAGGGGGCAGCATGTCAATTTATTTTTTTTACATGTTTTGTACACGCTTACATGTTTACACGCTTTGTTCCAGCTTTAGTTATTGTTAAAGCGCTATAAAAATCAATGTATGTATTGTATTTTAGACAGTCGATCCCATTTCATGCTCATCTAACTCCATTCCATATAATTTAAGAATTAACTCTTTTTTTCTGATGAAAGAAGAGCGTCTAAGGTTTCTAACGCTGTATTGAATGTTTATGTAGTCCTAAAACTCAATATTCTGTGGGTCCTGGAATTCAAGTTGACAATGACAAAAACCCTGGCAGTGGAGTGGACACATTTTTTGCACATCGTCTGGCAGTGAACAAGTTAAATAAAATATCAATAAAAATAATCATATCTGAAAATTAATAACGTCATATTCGTGTGATTTACTATTAACATCAAAAGTTACCAACCATCTATGTTTTTTTAATCGTTAATTGCAGATTTACATATGAACGTATGTTTACCCGTCTTGAGAAGCAGCTGGTAAGGCACCGTGGCCCTGAGTGGCATCAGCGGCACTTTGGGGTTGCTGCATCCGCGAGGAGCTCCTCCATTTCGGCCCGACATCCCGCAAACGTCCGGTTCGAAGGAACTCGAGGGCACCGACAAAAAAACACACCAGCGCGCGCACACGCTAAACTCTTCCGCTCACGCGCACTGATGCTACTAAAATCCCATCGTGGCCTGCTGTCAAATATTTTCTTTTTCTGCTTGTGGTTGTGCTGTTGGCTCTGGACACGAGTGACAAGAAGTGGCGACACCATGCAAAAGTTTTGGGTCGTCTGGTATCTGGTTGGTTGGTTGGTGAAAGCGAGCTCCTATTGGTTGTCATCTACACCCCCTCGAAAAAAGTTTGCAGGTCCAACCCACTTATTTTTTTTTCTTTCACGAGTGAGAGATCCTTTAGTTTGTGTGTACGCGGATGAGTCAATCGATGTACTTGATTGGACGAAAAAAAGAAAAAGTTTGTTGCGATAATATTCAGATTTAATAACATGATATATGCAGTAACAAAATGGCGTCAGACTGTCAAAAAGCAAATCTTTTCAAACGTGTTTTTTTTTCATTATTTAGTTTCGTTTAAATCAGTTATTTCAACCCTTCTATTTTTCTTTTGCTTTTAACCTCATTGTCGTCCAATGAGTGGTTGCTAGCTTTTAGTTTAGCTTTTATTATTATTATTATGGTTGAAACTAACCATCATCTATGATTCAAAATCAATATTGAATTTTATTTTGATATATTACCATGTGTGTGATAATAATATACTTGCATGTATTTTCCAAACGTCATATTTAAATGAATGAAAATTACTTCTTTTTACCCTGCTCCCTAAAAAATGCAGCGATGGAACCTAATTGATTTTAAAAGGGTAAAATATTTGATATTGAAGAAACAAAAAAAATTACAATAAAATATCGTAATAGGTGTTTATAGCGTGCCTCGTGACTGACTGTTGTTGAGCTACATTACATTTTGGTAAAATACACGCAGATTTATTTCCCGTTCAATTTCATTGGTGAGTGTACCTAATAAAGTGGTCCGTGTGATGTTTTTGTCAATTGCCACTAGATGGCGCCAAAGTTACACTGTAGCGGTTAAATAAATGATTCCTTTCATGCAGTTTAAAGTGCATCAATCACACAATCATGCAAAAGGCAGTTAGTTTATTGCAACACAAAAACAATCGTAATAATAACAATAATCTCAGGTTTAAAGCGCACAAAGAAGGAAATAGATCGAAATAGGAGGTGGAGGTGTTGCTGAGTGTTTGTTTTGGTTTGAAAGTATTGACATCTTTATTTTTTGGTGTTGTTTTGAAGCCCGGGAAAAAACAAAATGGCTGCCGGGGGGGGAGAAAATAACCAAAAGAGGCAAAGATAATAATGACCAGAATTCCTGCTGTACATTCCTCGAATGTTGGCGGTTGGTCCAGGTGAGATGGAGGAAAATGAAACACAAGAAGGTGCGAATGGCGGGCGAAGGGGGTTCTCCTTCCTAGCTGGGGGAGAGGGCGGGGCTGGCCTCGGTGCTGATATTGACCAGACACTCGCTGGATTTGAGGCTGGTCAGCGACTTGGAGCTCGGTAGCGACGCCAAAGAGCCGCAAAGGCCCAACATTGATGGCGTGTTGTCCTTTCCTGAAACACCACAACCACTTTCTCAGGCACATAAAAAGTCCAAGATGGCGCTCGAGTAGGCAGCCTTGTTTTCGTTGTTATTTTTGTGTTTACTTTTGTCACTTTGTGTTGTTGTGCGTCGTGTGGAACGGATATGGATTGTTTTTTAGCATTTTAGGCCACGACATTCATCAAAGAGGAGACTGTGCTGAGCGTTTGCACGTTTTTGGCAGGAAGAAAGGAGCGTTAGCTGCTTGGAATTGAAGCGGATTTACAGTACATGGGACGGGAGATGTGAGACAGTCTCTTTTTGTCAATGGATCTTCAGCTTTGTTTGCTTTCAACATTTAGCTTGTAGCAGACGTGCACATTTCACCATGACGTCCCTGATCCACTGGTGAAAAGGACGCTTTGATCCTCTCCTCTTTCATCTGGAATTGCTTCATACAACAAAGAAGGTGCAGAAAAGTGCTTAAGATTGAAACACTGTTTTTTGTTGTTTTGATTTCAAGATGGCGCCGCGAGAGTGGCTGCCATTACAGCAGCTCCTGTATTTTGTTTTTCTACTTCTTTCTTTCCTTTCCTCTTCTTTTCATAACTGTAAATGTATATTTCTCCACTGCGAGACTAATAAAGCCTAATCCAATCCATTCCAATCAAATCAAATAACTGCCACCTAGTGGATCGGAATAAACTGCATCAAAAGATATGCTAATTAGCGTCAGGATTGTGATAACTAATAAAGCTACACAGAAAAATTTAACTGACTGTGATGTCATAATCATGTGCTACCTGGTGAGGTCCAAGCAGGGTCTCCGTTCTGCCTGTCGTCGGTCTTCCGAGAGTCCAAGTTGAGGATGTTCTTGGCGGAAAGTTGCTCCAAACTGTGGAAACTCCTCCTGAAGGAACCACAATAATATCGTCATAGAATATATTGTTGTAAGGCGAAAAGTGTGTATCCCAAAAAATTATTTCCCATAGGAAACCATTAAAATGAGAATAATCCGTTTCCAGGTCCCCAAGACTGGGGGCGGGCAATAGAGGACAAAAACAGTCGGCTGCCATTTTGTTGTTAGAAGACCGGGCTCGTTCGCGAACGATACATCACTCATTAAGGCAGCTCCGTTTACGAAAAAGGTTTGTATGCCAGGGTAAAGTTTGTATGCCAAGGTAAAATTTTCATCAATGTAATGTTCGTAAACCGAAAAGTTCGTAAGCCAAGGGGTTCATAAACCAAGGTATCACTGTATAATATTTTTTTTCAGAAGAGTTTAAAGTGACGGCTTATGCGATTGATGACGTTTATTTGTGTGGAATCGTCAAAATTGACATGCTTGATTTGCTTTCGCGGGCCGAATAAAATGATGTGGCGGGTCAGATTTGGCCCCCGGGCCTTGACTTTGACACCTGTGGTCTACATGCATGCTCTTCTTGCTTTATGATGCTCTTCATTTCACAGCGATCTTATCTATCAGTCGCAGTGTTACAATTTGAGTCTCTTTCTTCGGCAGTTATGAATGATCTACGATTGTAATCAAATTGTGCTGACCTGCGGAAGAGTTTGACGTCCCTCTGGTGGTCGTTAATGGCGGTCCACTGGTTGTTGAGAGGGATGGAAAGGTTTTTTCCTAGATGCGAAGGGTCGCAGGGCATGAGGGAGGAGCTTAAAAAGAGACACAGATGAAAATAAACATTCAAGATTGATGGGAAGATCTGCTGGTCCGACTTTGCCAGTAATACAAGGAGAGGTGTGTGTGTGTTTGTATGACTAGTCTTGTGAGGACCACTAACATTTTATACCATACGTACTGAGGACATTTTTGACAAGTGAGGACCTTTAGGCCAGTCCTCAGTTTTTCATTCTAAAGACATCTAGAGGGTCTATATATGCATCCGTTAAAAGTTTCAGAAAGGTCCTCATAAATTCACCCAAAATGATTTTTTTTGGTGTGTATTTTCATTTCACTTGGATACACACACTTTTTACTCACTGTGTGTGTTTATGTGTGTGTGTGCGTGGTTAATGAGAGGAAAAAGTTCATACCACAAAAAGTAAAACAATATTTTAACCAAATTCATTATAGGGATGAGGACTTTGAATGTGCCCATTCAGAAACCTCACTCCTGCTGTTATTTCAATTTCAAATCCACTTTTTATGTCTTTGTTTTTTAAGAAGTTGAAGTGGGAAATGGGGTGACATTTAGTGTTCAAATGTAACACGAGTTCTCTAAACTTATCAGCAATGGTGGTCCACACTCCATATCTGGAGTTATACGGACTTCACAAAACCATTGAAACAGGAATGTGTGTGTGTTTGTATGTGTGTATGGGGGGGAGATGGGGACTCACAGCTGAGCCTGCAGCTCCAGCACAACGGCCTCCAGCTCCTTCTTCTCACGCTGACTCTGCAAGGTCACCTCGTCCACTTTTGCCCTCAGACGCTTGTTGTCCGTCTCGATGTTCTTTAGCTGTGACTCACGAAGGCGAACTAGCTCCTCCAAGTAGCCCTAAAAAGCACAGCGGGGAGTGTCTATTATTATTTTCTAACTATCCATACCGGGGCTCATTCGTTGTCAAATATTTTTAGATGGTTGCATGACAACGTATTTGTTTATTTATTGACCTTCTGGGCGTACACGATCTTAAATCGCTGTTCCATTTTGCGGCACTTGTTACTCCAGCTCTCCTCATCGGTGACCAATGGGATGTAAGGGTGTTCGGGAACGCTCTCCTCACTGTTGCTGCTGTCGACGCTGCGTCGGTCCTCGTCGTCGCTCAAGCAGTCGTAGCTGCGGCAGACGTTTGGTTAGCGGCACTTGCTGAGCTAATGTCAAAAAAAGGCTTATTTACCTCTGAGTAAACTTCAAGTAGGGAGTGTAGTCAATCACCGCCGGGGACTTGCCGTCCAATGTTTCACCCTTCAAGCAGAAACTACAAGGAAACAAAATGTCATATGTTTGCATGTCATTTGCTGTGTGAATATAAATCTTTATTTATTAAAAAAAAAAAGGTTTCATCATCATCATACATTTCATTTCGAAGCGCCTTTCAAAACTCAAGGTCACTTTACAGTCACAGGATCTGTTTTCACCCGACCCGGAATAACTCAAATCAATAGAAAACTAGCTAGCTAATAGCTAGTTAATGGTGAGCTAGCTAGATACCTAGCTAATAGATAGATAGATAGATAGATAGATAGATAGATAGATAGATAGATAGATAGATAGATAGATAGATAGATAGATAGATAGATAGATAGATAGATAGATAGATAGATAGCCAGCTAGTTAGCTAAATAGCTAATAGGCAGCAAATAGATAGCCAGCTAAATAGCTAACTAATAGTTATTTAATAGCTAGCTAGCTAATAGCTAGTTAATAGATAGATAGCTAGATAGCCAGCTAATAGCTAGATATCCAGCTAATAGATAGTGAGATATATAGATAGCTAATATCTAGCTAGCTAGATAGCTAGATAGTCAGCTAGTTAGTTAAATAACTAATAGACAGTAAATAGATAGCTAGCTATGTAGCTAGCTAATAGCTAGTTTCAGTTTAGAAGGTTTAGAATCTATCATGCTACATGCTACATACCGGGTTGGGTTTGTCCCCAATTTTGTGATCGGAATTCACCTGAAGTCAATGGCGCTCAGGCCAATGAGCATGCCGGTCAGCACTGTGGCCTCTTCGCGCAGCATTATGGCGCCGTCATCATAGAACCTCCTGTTTACAACAAAAAACAACAACAAAAACAAAACAAAATAATGTCTCTCTTCCTGATTTACAGTTAAAACGGGAATAAAAATGTAGTGTATAATTCAAATGAATTGATATTTGACTTAACATCGAAGCGTAAGCGTTACCTGGTTGTTTTGGTTTCCCTCAGGGCAGTGGACACGTATTCCGAAAGACGTTTCTCCATTAGTGCCACTCGAATCCATGCACGGCCCTGTGTAAATAAAATAAATTAAAATGAAATAAAGTAAAGTAAAGTAAAGTAAAGTAAAGTAAAATTAAATTAAATTAAATTAAATTAAATTAACAAACAAAACAAAAATAACATAACAAAACAAAATATAATAAAATAAAATTACATAACAAATAACATAAATAAAATAAAACAAAATAATATAAAATAAACAAAACAAAAAGAAATAAAATGAAACTAACAAAATAAAATAAAATACTATAAAATAAAATAAACAAAGAAAACAAAACAAAACGAACAATACAAAACAAAACATAAACAAATAAAACCAATACAATTAAAAAAAACACACACACTTAAAAACAATAAAACAAATAAATACATAATAAATAAAATAAAATGAAACAAATTAAAAATAAACAAATAAAATGAAAATGTTCCTGTCTTAAAAAACAGGCAGACCAGGACGAATGCTTACCTTGGCCCGAGATGTGCTGATGTTCTCGATGTTCTCGATGCTGCCAATGCAGTTGTTCTGCACCTTAGTGCAGGCCACCCGGATGTACTCCCAGAAGCTGCGCTGTCCATCTGAGCTGAACCAACTGGCTGAGCCTGATTCGCAAAGATGACAAAAGTATTTCTGCAAAAAAAAAGTTGCTCATCGTCCTTCCAGGAGTGTTTTTTTTTTACCTTTAAAACGGTGACTGAGGATGTGTTCCAAGATGGCGGCAAAGTTGATAAACTCTTCGGCTGAGTCGTCGATGGGCTCGGCCGTGTACTTTTCCAAGAGAGTCTTGACTGAGAACCTTGACAAAAACAGAAGATTCTTCTTTTGCTGAGTTCTGTACTCAGTTGACAAATGTACTACTGTATGTGAACACTGCAATGAGGCCGTGGTAGTGGTTGGTAGCTTTTATTCATTTATTTTTTTTGGTCCTGGTGGTGGAGAGGGGCACGCCATTTTATCCCTGAGGTCACTTCAATTGTCTTGTGTGCACAACAAAGCTCCCTTCAGCGTTATCATGACAACAATACAATTAACCCCCTGTTCTCGCAGTCTTTGTACACGCACTGAGCTTCCAGGTCCTTTTGTGCTCGGGGTATAAAAAAAAAAAACAAAGATCAAATCCTTCCCTCCCCTAGATCGCAACTATTTAGTTTAGCTCAGGATCGCAAAGATCCCAAAACGGGTGATGCCCACGCAGCGCGAACGCTATTAAGCAGCCACTCTCTTCCGGGGGCGATGGGAAACACCAGCATCACCGAGGGCAAGACTGCCCTGGCTGTTGGAAGCACATCCATCGCCAGGGGAAAGACCACCGTGGCCATGGGCAACTCTTCCATCTTCCGCGGAGTGACCACCACCTCCATGGGAGACTCCACCATCCAGAGGCAAAAAACCACCGTGGCTCTCGGACGAGCCAGTTTCAGCCGAGGAACCACGACCACGTCCTTCCGCAAGGCACTTATGCCCAAGCGCAGGAACACCTAGATGGAGCGGACCCTGGGAGCCAGCGCGAAGAAGTCTAAAATTGACTCTGAATGGGAGACCAGCTATTCATCCAGCAGAACTTCCTTCATCAAAGGGAAATTTTCCCTACTGGGCTCTAAGTACGCCATCTCCTGGGGCCAATTCTCCATCTCTTGGAGCAGGAGGACGCTAACATTTGGGAAGAGCGGAGTAGCCGTGGGCAAGACTTCGGTCACACGGGGTGGGACCACCAGCACCATTACCACGCTGACCTTCACCCACGGGACCAAGCGTGCATCTGTGGTCAGGACCACCCTCAGTGGGGGCGATAAGACCCATGTCTATTGGAATTACCGGTAGTGAATCCAGATAAAAAAAAAGATAAACAGGGATATGGGTCTCTCAATCCAGTATGTTCTCTCAAAACATTGACATGTCTCTTTGGTCCGTTTTCGTCCTGGTGCTCGGTTTTTAGTTTGCCGGGTGGTTTTGATGGTTTATCAGCAAGTTGAAAGAATCGTTGGTGTAATCAGTTTAACCGGGTGCGACGGATGTATGAAAAGACAAGAGTGTTATTTTAATCAACAACCCTTTCATGAACAGTTCAATGTCTATCGTCGGTTTGGCTGTTGGATGTTCAGTTTTCTAACTCTGTTTGTCTCGTTTGTGTGATACCGACCGATTCGTCCTTATAATAAAATCCATTTTGACCAACTGCGCGGAAAAAAAACATTTGAAGTTGCTTTCCGAGTCATTTCAAACATTGTTACTAACAATAACGAACAAAGTGATGTCACCGTTAGATTGTACAACCCCCTCACTCTTCGCCACGACTCTTGACAATGTTCCCGGTGTCGTCAGGTCCATGGGACAATTGCGCATCTGTCCTGAGTCGTACCCCCGCACCCCCTTCACCATCTCGAAAGGCAGTCTCCCACCTACGGCCTGACTTTGTCCATTCACAGCGACTCCCGGGTGGTATGCGGCCTTCCCGAGCCCACGTCCGGCATCTCAACGAAGGCTTTATGCCGGTCGAGGGTCTCGAGGCATTCCGGTGGGCTCCGGATCGTCTCTGGCATTACTGCTGCGTTTGAGGACTTACAGAGCGGGCGTTTGAGCTGTATGAGTGTGCCATGCTCAACCTGGAGTGAGATCCAAACCCTGTCTCCAATTCTGGGTCCACGCGGCAGAGAACTCGACCTCAATGGGCAACACCAGCTTCACCGAGGGCAAGACCGCCCTGACGCTGGGCAATACCAGCATCAAGCGGGGCAAAAGCAAACTAGCTCTGGGCAACTCCTCCATCTCCAGGGGCAAAAGTACCACCTCTATGGGCTCCTCCACAATTACCAGCGGAAAGACCAAGATCTCCTTGGGCGGTGCCTCCTTCAGCCGGGGTACCACGACCACCTCCTTTCGAAAAGCAATATTCCCCAAACGCAAGACGCTTTAGGCAGGGAGGGGGAATTTATTCCGACCGGGGGGGACGGGAGCAAAAAACTACGAACATCTGAAACGGAACTTCTCCAACTGGAAACAAGAACTGGATTGAATTCACTTTTGGGGCTTTGACTGTTTTCTGGACTACATCAGAGAAGTCAAACAGGTCAGTGGTGCTTTAATTCTTCTGTAAGACTAGTAACAAGTCACAACCGACAAAATCGGATAAGTGAGCTAGTTTCTTGTCAACATCCAGAACCAAGAAAAGTAATTTCATAAGTCCAGCGTGGCTTCTGTCAGTATTCAGAAACCTGTGTTAGAAAAGTGTTTGTACTCATCAAAATATTAGATCTCACCTTCCTGAAGAGTCCAAGAGGAACCTGTGCACACATAGGCTAGCATCAAGACCTTGGTACCATTCGACACAGAAAAACAACAGCTTGTCCTCTTAAAAAGCTTCTTTTGTTTTCAAGATCTTCGACATACACATCCCACTCTCACTACTAATTGGAACGGCGCCTGGCCCACTCACGGCTATCTTTAAATCAACCTCTTGTTCTCCCGCCGCACCCTTTCATTGTACACTGAGACTGTTGAGGTCAAACACGATCGGTTCTGGAACCTTGATGGAACTTGTTTTTCATAATTAATCATTTCAATTGCATTATCGTGTTGAACATATCTTGTGAAAACTCTGCAATGAAGAATATTTCAATGTCTTTCCATCTTATACCAAAAAAGGAAGAAATCGAGCCACGGCTATTCTTGCCGCGATCCCATTTTGGTCTCACTGATCTTATTTTTTTTTTCCCCCTAGGTTCACCGAGTCCATTGTCCAAAACCTCTTGTTAAAAATTGCATACACGGTCCCCCTGATCGGTTGCTAGCAGCAACAGCAGCTTAGCCCAGTAACAGTGTACATCAATTCTACCGTCGTCTTCCCTCGCAAGGCTTCGCTGCACTCGGTACTTCCTGTTTTGGTTGTTTTTTTTCCTAAGATGTCATCACCCAATGTCTTCATCGAGGTTTGTCCTGTTTACCTGCCAATTGCATGAGATCAAATAAACCCTGGAATGAACAATGAGGACTATGAGCAAAAAAATAATAATTTCAATGAGGTTGTCCAGAGAACAAAACATTTATTGATGTGGATTATGGTTTAAAGTGAGTATTAGACTCGGGGATTTGGTTTAGGGTTAGGGGCTTTAGGGTTCCAGGGAAAGTGGGCTAGGGTCTGTTAACTCATTCAATGCCAGACGATGTGCAAAAATGTGTCCACTCCAGTGCCAGGGTTTTTGTCACTGTCACTTGAATTCCAGGACTCACAGAATACTGAGTTTTAGGACTACTTAAACATTTAGTAGAGCGTGAAAAATCTTAGACTCTCGGGAAAAAAAAAGTTAATTCCTAAACGATATGGGTCTGGAGTTATAAGAGCTTGAAATGAGGGCAGCTGTCCAAAATATAATGCAATACATACATATTGGATTATATAGAGCTTTAACAACAGCTGAAACTGGAACAAAGCACTAACGTGGGGAATAAAGGGCAATGCTGCCACCTTGTGGAACATTGCCAGAGGCCATGGCCATTGCTTTATCTGCACCCAAGCATGAAAAACCATAACCCAAACAAATTTGGGAATGGCGTTCTACGTCGTATTATCAATTCCCGAATAAATTTGTGAATGGCAGTGAAACAGTTTTTGCCTACGCCTCTGAAGCTAACATATAGCACGCTCAACGCAAACTTAACCTCCTTATACCCCAATGTCATTACAAGGCACCAAAGTTTGGGAATTCAAATACTTTATCACTAACATCCGCTTAGCAAGTACGGCAGCAAATAGGCCACGTCGCCATTGGAACCAGTAGACAATGGGACCGACGCCCCACCGCCACTGACCAACCCGTAACGACTACTTCCATGACCGGCATTCAGAGCGAGGACTCATGACTATCGCTTGTTAGAAAATTGGAAGATAAAAAAAAGGTGTCAACCATATTGATAGAAATGTGCGTGTGCTTGTCTTTTTGGTGTGTCTTTGTCCTTGTCCACTGTTTTTATCATTGTTACTGATATAAAAAAAGCACTCCTACGGATCTTCGAACTGTCTTTTTTCGTGAGCTTGTTAATCTTTTTATTATTATTTTTTGCAACCTATGACTTTGTGTGCTTCACTGTACTGTATATGACACTAAAAACAAAGTAGGAAAATTGGATTACTAGAATAAAAACTCTTGATGATGTGACTATTTTTGACCGCTTCTTTGTTGTTCTTGTGGGAGGGGATATTTATTTTTAACACTACAGTAAAGTCTCGTTATATCGATATTCAAGGGAGTCCGAAAAAATATCGATATAACCGGGACTATCGATATATCCGACCCTCTTTGCATGTAATTTTCTCCGTGAGTGCATAGAAATAGTATCGATATAACCGGGACTATCAATATATCCGATATCGATATAACGAGACTTTACTGTACTTGTGACATAAGATTCAAAGACTAACAATTCTTCAAATGTTTTTTTTTAAACCAAATTGATAATCCATCTGTTTACCACTCAATATGCACAGGGGGTTTAGTTATATAACTTTAAAAACATTCTTTATACATTTAAAGTTATCCATAACCTTGCCCCTCATACCTATCTGACCTTCTTCAAATTTCTATTCCCTCTCATTCCCTCAGATCCTCTTCCTCCCTCCACCTCTGTGTGCCCTGCCCTGCCCGTCTCAGCACGATGGGGTCAGAGCTTTCAGCTGCTCTGCCCCTTAAACTCTGGAACTCACTTCCTCCCAACATGCGTAACATCGATTCTCTTCCCATCTTCAAATCCCATCTCAAAACCCACCTACTTAAAATTGCATTTTCTGTGTAGCTCTTTTTCTTGTTTCTATTTATAATTGTATTTTATATACTGTATTCTATTTGTAATTGTATTTTATTTATTATAGTATCTATGCTTGTCTATGACTGTAAAGTGTCCTTGAGAGCTTTGAAAGGCGCTTAAAATAAAATGTATTATTATTATTATTATTATTTAAAATGACATAGTTGAGCGATATTTGAATTTACACACGCTCTTGCAAGTCCTCACAGAGATGGACACCAACGATGTGACATCATGGCCGCAAAGCAGGCCTCGTCGTGAAAAAGATCAGTTAGCGACCAGCGTATAATAAAATGGGTGCACAGTACAACCATGACCTCCTGTGATCATTCATCATCATGATGATGATGATGATATATGGGACACATCAAAAGGTAAAATGGGGGAGGAGGAGATCTTGCACGCCCTTGTCCCATCTAAGCACTTGACATCACCATGATGGAGGACCTTTTATTTGCTTTACTTGTTCATAGATTGTTTATTAAAAATATAAAGGCATGATTCTTGTGGGTGATAGTAAACGGTTGAGATATTTAAGGAGGATTAATGGCTTTAAGAGCACAACTTCCCATCAATGTTAGACTATGTAGAATATGACGAGAAGGAAATGTGGCATGATACGGTAAAAGCAAATATTTAATTAAGTGAAATACTCGCCCTTGTTGCTTGTCAATTATTTTTAACAACAAACTAAATTTTCTCTTTACTGCGCAACGGGAGGGGAGGGGGAGGGGCGATCCTGGACAGATGTCGTGATGTACCTGCACACTGTGATGAGGTTCTTTCTTTCCACGCCGACGCTCCGGACAGATGCCTTCTTTGACATCAGACCCATGGCCATTGCTTTGTGCATGCAGCCGGGCTCCATTCGTCCATCCAGGAGATACGGCGCCGGCAGCTGTCCGCACCCCTACACCGGCCCCCGCCTCCTTCAGGCTAGCTGGGTGACCGACTTGAAGCCGCCGTTCGGTGTGGGGAAAGGCGGTCGCCGCCGCAGCGGATAGCGGTGCGGATTCTGCTGCTGAGGCGGAAGGTCGAAATCATTAACCGTACAATGTTTAAATATTATTTCCGGTTTGTGTTTCAAAATAAAACAACTCCAGAAGTAATACGTATAATAATAATAATAATAATAATAATAATAATAATAATAATAATAATAATAATCCATTTAATTTCTAAGCGCCTTTCAAAACTCTCAAGGTCACTTTACAGTCACAGGATCAGTTTTTCTGTGAGTGTCCAGCAGCAGCCACACGCGCCAGCGTTCACTCAACCCGGAAGTAACTCAAATAGATAAAAAAACTAGCTAACTACCTAGTAGATAGATAATAGATAGCCAGCCCGCTAGCTAAGAGATAGCCAACAACTAGCCAACTAACTAGCTTGCCATTAGATAGCTAATAGACAGCCAGCCAACTAGCTAATAGATAGCTTGCCAGCTGGATGGATAGCTGACAGATAGCCAGCCAGCTAATAGATAGCCAGCCAATTCGCTAGCCAATAGACAGCCCATAGATAGCCAGCCAGTTGGATATATAGCTAATAGCCAGCCAGCTAGCTAGATAGCTAATACATAGCCAGTGATTGGCTTGCCAGTCGAATGTAGTGTCACTTTCGTTAAATACACAACTTTACGTAAATTAAAGCATTAAATTAATGATTTACCATATTCAACTTGTTAGCCAAACATTGCATGTTGTTGCTGTTTAGGCTTGAGGTTGACAATCTTAAACTACAAAATAGACATACACTGGTTCCGGTTGTGTCATTTTGGCAAGCTATTTAACTTTACCTTGAAGTAATTCGGTCGTACTACATCCAAGCCTATAGAGGGCGCTGTGGGGAAACCGTTCCATATTGTTTACAAACTCGGATGACAAGATGGCGGAGGCAGACAAGTTAAAAGAAGGTTCTTGCACGTTCTTGTTCAAAAAATCAAATAAGAAATTTTCAGGGAGAAAAAGAAAGGCCAGTGACAGCGATGAAGGTACGAGGTGCTGATTCAATTAATATTTTTACGGTGACATATAATTGTAATCTGTTTCTACATTACGATCTAATGTACAGGTGGAAAAAGTGATGAAGAATTCACCTCCGTCGTCAGAAAGGATAAGAAAGAGACGCGAGTAAACCCGATGATTCAAAAGGTATCATGCTTAATTAAACTACAGCTGCTAATTATTACCGAGAACTATTTGCTCCATTCTCGCTGACTTATTAATTGAAATCATTTTTTGCTTAAAACAAAAATAAATCTCATCATAGTAGCTTCATGTGTCATTTGTATCCAGTCCAAGAAAGTGGAGAAAGAGGTTCTATCCTCAAGTGAAAGTGACGATGATAAGGAGGACAAGAAGATTACCATTTCCTACAAATCAACACGTTCGGCTGTGAGTTGAAAGCATCACTATTACACGTTTTAACACGATTATTACCAATATTAGAGAAGCACACTCATGATCTAAATGTAGCACCACATCACTCACTTGTATTGTGCACCTACTAAAAGAAACCAGAGGGCCCAGAGGACATGGGGGCTACGGCGACGTACGAACTGGACACAGAGCGCGACAAGGACGCTCAGGCCATCTTTGAGAGGAGTCAGAAAATCCAAGAGGTAAACTACACATTAAAATGTGCAGATAGTGATTTAGCCAAGAGTGGCTCCAGTTTATTTTCTGACATATTTAACATCTTTGTGTCCATTCCAGGAGCTGAAAGGGAAGGAGGACGATAAGATCTACCGCGGCATTAACAATTATCAGAAATACATCAAACCTAAAGATACTACCATGGGGAATGCTTCCTCTGGCATGGTTCGGTGGGTAACCAATAATTTATCATTGTATTTTATTTATTGTATTCTATTTGTGATTGTATTTTATTTATTATAGTACCTATGCTTGTCTGTGACTGTAAAGTGTCCTTGAGAGCTTTGAAAGACACTTAAAATGAAATGTATTATTATTATAAGCAATAAACACTAATTCGGATTGAGCAATTGAAATAACAGTGGGTGGTACATGTCAAAATATCTCGACTGTGATGTTGATTAAATGGGTCAATCTGAGTTATTCTGCAGTTAAATCACTGCTTTCATATCTATAAATGTTTTACCATTTGTGACTGAACTAACAGAAAAGGACCCATTCGAGCCCCGGAGCACTTGCGAGCTACGGTTAGGTGGGACTATCAGCCAGACATCTGCAAAGACTACAAGGAAACCGGATTTTGCGGCTTTGGAGGTAAATAAAAGATGTCAATGTCAAGTAAGCAGGCATGGTCTTTATACCTTTGGGTTCTTTTGTCAGACAGTTGCAAGTTTCTCCATGACCGATCCGATTACAAGCACGGCTGGCAGATCGAGAGGGAATTGGAGGAAGGCAGATACGGCGCCAACGGTGAGCCCGGTCGCAGCAAAAGATGAAACCATTTAAATATCGTTATCACGAACTAAAACATATTTAGTGTACTTCCCTAATATTCTGCATTAGATGAAGAAAACTACGAAGTGAGCAGCGACGAGGAGGATTTACCGTTCAAGTGTTTCATCTGCAGGGACTCCTACAAGAATCCCATCGTTACAAAGTAGGCATCTCTTATGGTTTGACTCTTATTTTTAGTGCTTGTACATATCAAATTAGCATTTACCTCCGCTCAGGTGCCGTCACTACTTCTGCGAGGCGTGCGCCCTTCAGCACTACCGCAAGTCCAAGCGCTGTTACGTGTGCAACACTCAGACCAACGGCGTCTTCAACCCCGCCAAGGGTGAGTGACTCCCTCGCTCTCCCAACGCTGCACTCGGCCGCTACTGCTGGTAGATTTGGCCTCTCGCGGCTACTTGCACACTGCAAGAATCAAAACAAGGGCGTGGAAAATCCTACTAGACCCTCCGCACCCTGCCCACCACCTTTTCCAGCTACCAATCAGTGCGTACCAAATCCAGCAGACATTTAAACAGCTTCTTCCCCCGTCGCTATTAACTCTCTAAGCAGTACACCAAATTTAACTGTATATAATAATCGATTTCATTTCTAAGCGCCTTTCAAAACTCTCAAGGTCACTTTACAGTCACAGGATATGGTTTTTCTGTGGGTGAGCAGCGGCAGCCACATGCGCTAGCGTTCACTCAACCCCGAAGTAACTCAAATAGATAGAAAGCAAGCTAGCAAGCTAATGGATAGCAAATAAATAGCTAATAGATAGCCGTAGTGCCTGTTTACAATTTTTTTATGATACTAGTGCAGCGTGCTCTACCGGAGACAAATTCCTTGTGTGTTCTACATACTTGGCCAATAAAGAGTATTCGGATTCTGTTTCTATAAATCCTACACGTATTTTACATTTCTTTCAGACTTACTGGCCAAGATCGAGAAACGCAAAGCCGCTACAGACCTGCCGCCATCCGACGAAGACTGAAATTTCCTCCATATTTTCATCTCCCGTCTCTGTGTACATTGTAAATAAAGTTATATTTTTTAGCAAATGTAAACATTGCTTTTTATTGTCAAATCTCTAACATTCATGCACAGGAGCCAGTAAATCACAGGTGTCAAAGTCAAGGCCCGCGGGCCAAATCCGGCCCGCCACATCATTTTTTTCGGCCCGCGAAAGCAAATCAAACTTGTTAAATTCCATGATGATTGCTAAAATCTGAGCCAAAATTTCATATTTTTGGATGTCAACCACAATAAAAGTCATTATTCTTGACTTCAGATTTGAAAACGAGTTATTCATTAATTTGCTGTGTGCTCTATATGTAATATGTGAAGGGATTTAAACATTCTAATGGCTTCCCCAAATTCATAACGGCCCTCGAGAGGAAACCATAACTACAATGTGGCCCGCGGCAAAAAAATGACTTTGACACCCCTGCAGTAAATAAACATGCAAGCGTGTGGGTTTATGTGCGAGGTAGAGTATCTTCTGTACAAAAGCCTGAGAGGAAAAGGAGGCCATTTTAAGACAACGACAAAGGAAACAGCCAACCGGCTCGTCACCTCCGAGAAAAGCAACGTCTTTTTATTTACACTCGGACACGGCTCGTCCTTGTCCCGGTTGACGTCAGAAGTCCCAGTCGTCCACGTCCAGGTGGCTGAGGCCGGACTCCAGACTGGCTAGCCTGGATGGTGATGGCGGTAGATGGCGACTTTCGCCACTGCCGATGGGCGACGCGGGTCTCAGCAGCTCGGGCAGCGCCTCGGAGGGACGCCGTTTGATCTGTGAGATTCGAGCATATAATCATTGTTAATGCACTCTGGGGATATTTGAGTCTCCAAATAGATTCCTGTGGCATACGCACCTGTTTAAAAAAGGGATGACCTATGAGAGAGGAGGCAGAGGGTCTAAAAAAAAACAAAAAAAAATGTCAGTTGGATGCAGTTTTATTATGTACACTCACACTACCTTTTCTCCGGGTCCCTCTGAAGACACAATTCGACAAAAGCGTGAAAGTGCGGCGAGAAACAGCGATTATACGGGTGTCCGGACGAAGAAGTAGAAGCAGGTTCGCCGTTGGAGTGGCGGATTCCGCCAACGCTTCCGCCGCCTCCTCCCAGCCCTTCGCAGATTCCTGAATCTGCGCCGGAGCGCGACGGCTTCATGGAAAGCTCCTCCGGCGGGATCGTGGTGGTGTCCAGTAAGCATGGCACTGTACCGTTTAGCTTCTCCAGCAGCATCTGAGCAAAGGGGGTAAAAAAAAAAGGGGGGAAATGGGTTTGAGTCCCACGTGAGATGTCCAAAATTAAGTGGATGGAATATTTTCTTACTTGTGTAGCTGGCATGTCCTTAAAAGGGACATGTCCGTTGGCTAGCTCGCACGCTGTGATGCCCAGGCTGTAGATGTCGGAGCGAAAATCATAGCCCTGAAGGTTCTGGATGGTGAAGAAAAAAAAAAAACACATTTAAAAACAATGAATGAGGTTGAGGTATTTTTTATTAGCTATATGCCTATCTAGCTAGTTAGCTAACTGTCTAGCTGGGTATCTATTTGCCATCTGTCTAGCCAGCTATTTATTAGCTATATGGCTATCTAGCTACTTAGATAACTGTTAGCTGTCTGTTAGCTAGCTGGCTAGCTTTCTATCTATTTGAGTTACTTCCGCGTTTAGTGAACGCTGACGCATGTGGCTGCCGCTTCTAATCCGCAGAAAAACCGATCCTGTGACTGTAAAGTGACCTTGAGAGTTATGAAAGGTGCTAAGAAATGGAACATAATAATAATAATAATAATAATAATAATAATAATAATAATAATAATAATAATATCTTAGGGCTTTTCAAAACTCTCAAGGACACTTTACAGTCACATGATTTTTTTTTGAGCGGGTGAGCAGCCATTCGCGCCATAGCAGCAAAGTTATGAAAGGAAGAGGAAAGGAAAGAAAGAAGTAAAAAACATAATACAGGAGCTGCTGGAAAGGCAGCTACTCTCGCGGCGCCATCTTAAAGTAAAAAAAAAAAAAAAAAACTAAATAACAAATACTATGACAACACAAAGACACAGAGAGTCATTCATTCTTCAGCACTTGCTGTACCCTCTTTGTGACATGATGCATTATTCACAGAATACACAGACAGCGCCCTACAGTAACGGAAGATGTACAGAAACAAATTAAATTCAAAGGTGTTCCATGTAAGTTAAAGCTGTACCGTCGTTGATATTTGAAGACAAACCGCAAATCACGGTCAAAGAGATTAGACAGATTTGACCACAAGGCCCACAATGGAAGCACAGAAAATCTGGGGTCAATCTGAGGTGAGCAGACAGAGCCTGTTAAACTGTCATTTTCATGTAGGAGATCTGGCCTTGGACTAATTTACGACTTGATACACTCCTTCACAGGAAGAGCTCATTAGCCAGGTAACAAATCTATCAGTTCATGGAAAGACAACCCATTAAAATGTCTATGTTCTGTTGGTTTATGGATGTTGGTGCTTGTACCATGGGACGTCCAGGGGCGTGGTATTCAAATCAAGAAGGCCGTGTTTTACTAATGCATCACTTAAATTTGCATATACTCTCAATAAATAGCTTGGCAGACAACTGCAAAAGTGAGATTTGTCCGCACCTGTTGCAGCACCTCGGGGCTGAGCCACGGCAGCATCTTGACGCTGTTCTGCGGGAAGTCATGTACCACCTTGGCCCGTTGGCCGTGCCGGATCAAGCTGAAGATGCTGCGAAGGCCAGACATTCGCACCTGGCCGTCGGCGGCTATCAGCACGTGGCTTGCCTTCACGCTCCTGCGCGTGACACATAATCAACGCATTGTTTCACCAACTTAAGGTATACCCGCATCTTTATCAACATGTTTTTTTTTTAGATTACAGTTTAATTTTTTTCACACCTCTTCCAGTGCTGATTTTTGTTTAAACATAAATCATTGATGGGATGGATGGATATTTATGTGGATGGATGGATGAATATGATGGATGATGGATGGATGGATGGATGGATGGATGGATGGATGGATGGATGGATGGATATTTATGTGGATGGATGGATATTGATGTGGATGGATAGATGGATGATGTTGACGTGGATGGATGAATATTGATGTGAATTGAAGGATGGATGGATGTTCATGTGGATGGATGGGTGGATGGATGAATATTGATGTGAATTGATGGATGGATTAATGGATGGATGTTGATGGGTGAATGAATATTGATGTGAATTGAAGGATGGGTGGATGTTCATGTGGATGGATGGGTGGATGGATGAATATTGATGTGAATTGATGGATGGATTAATGGATGGATGTTGATGGGTGAATGAATATTGATGTGGATTGATGGATGGATGATGGGTGTTGATGTGGATGGATGGAAGGATGAATATTGATGTGGATGGATAGATGGATATTTATGTGGATGGATGAATATTGATGTGGATGGATGGATGGATAGATGGATGGATGGACATATGGATGGATATTTATGTGGAAGGATGGATGAATATTGATGTGAATTGAAGGATGGATGGATGTTGATGTGGATGGATGGGTGGATGGATGAATATTGATGTGAATTGATGGATGGATTATGGATGGATGGATGGATGTTGATGTGGATGGGTGAATGAATATTGATGTGGATTGATGGATGGATGGATGATGGATGTTGATGTGGATGGATGGAAGGATGAATATTGATGTGGATGCATAGATGGATGGATATTTATGTGGATGGATGAATATTGATGTGGATGGATGAATGGATAGATGGATGGATGGACATATGGATGGATATTTATGTGGATGGATGGATATTGATGTGGATGGATAGATGGATGATGTTGACGTGGATGATGGATGAATATTGATGTGAATTGAAGGATGGATGGATGTTGATGTGGATGGATGGGTGGATGGATGAATATTGATGTGAATTGATGGATGGATGGATGGATTAATGGATGGATGTTGATGTGAATTGATGGATGGATGGATGGATGGATGGTGGATGTTGATGTGGATGGATGGATGAATATTGATGTGAATTCATGGATGGATGGATATTTATGTGGATGGATGGATGAATGATTATTTATGTGGATGGATGGATATTGATGTGAATGGATGGATGTTGATGTGGATGTATGGATGAATATTGATGTGAATAGATGAATGAATGGATGTTGATGTGGATGGATGGATGGATGGATGATTATGTATGTGAATTGATGGACGGACGGATGGATATTTATGTGGATGCATGGATAAGTGGATGGATATTGATGTGGATGGATGGATGAAAATTGATGTGGATGGATGGATGGATGGATGGATGGATGGATGGATGGATGGATAGATGGACATATGGATGGATATTTATGTGGATGGATGGATATTGATGTGTATGGATAGATGGATGATGTTGACGTGGATGGATGGATGAATATTGATCTGAATTGAAGGATGGATGGATGTTGATGTGGATGGATGGGTGGATGGATGAATATTGATGTGAATTGATGGATGGATGTTGATGTGGATGGGTGAATGAATATTGATGTGAATTGATGGATGGATGGATGGATGTTGATGTGGATGGATGGATGAATATTGATGTGAATTCATGGATGGATGGATATTTATGTGGATGGATGAATGGATGGATGAATGATTATTTATGTGGATGGCTGGATATTGATGTGAATGGATGGATGTTGATGTGGATGTATGGATGAATATTGATGTGAAAAGATGAATCATGGATGTTGATGTGGATGGATGGATGGATGATTATGTATGTGAATTGATGGACGGACGGATGGATATTTATGTGGATGCATGGATGAAAATTGATGTGAATGGTTGGATGGACGGATGCATGGATGGACGGATGGACGGATGGATATTAATGTGAATGGATGGATGGATGTATATTGATGTGGATGAATGGATTGATATTGATGTGGATTGATGAATGGATGGATGAATGGATGAATGTTGATATGAATGCGAATATTGCTGCCGCCACATTTTACTTTTCAACTTCTAACTAATCCATCCATCCATCTATCCAAGTACCTGTGCACATATCCCATTTGATGGATGTACTCCAAGGCTTTGAGGATGCCAAGTAGGATGTACGCGATGGTGAGCTCATTCATTCCGTCGGGAAAATAGGTGTTCACAAGCTCTCTGGCTGAGCCTGGAATAAAAATAAAAAATAATAAAAAACATGATTAATGTTAGCTATGATAGTAAAATGGAGAGTGGAATCGATGTACAAGCATCTCACCATATGCCATTAATGGAGTGATGACCCACAGCTCGTTTTCGGCGATGAAGACACTTTTATAGGGTAAAATGCTAGGATGATGAAACAACCTGGACACATGCAGCTCAGCCTACGACATTAAGTAGCGGAAGAAAAAAGGGTTGTCTTTTGAGCTCATTCCTTGAGAACAAGTGATTTGTATCGATCAGCTGACGACTTTGAAACAAAAGCAGACCTGCAGGTAAGCGACCATATCGTTCGTACAGGACTCCAGGTCGATGCGTCGTATGGCCACGTGCTCCCCAGTGGGTCTGTATTGGGCCTCGTTGACCGTCATCAGGTGGTCCAGGCCTTGACCTGTTCAAAAGACAAACTGGTGAAAGCTGATGACAAATTTCAGCACACCCCCCTTCAAGCATTTAAGTTGATCCATACCGATAACAGCGAGCAGCTTATAGGCGCCGCTGTCAGGGATGAAGCTGCCCATGGTGTCTCGACGTGGGAGGGACGTCACACTTTCCCTACTGTCCTCATGGGTCTGGACAAAAAAAAAACGACAAATGATGGCATTGATTTAACCAAGACCAAAAGACACCCAATTCCCATTTTTATTCCTAATATGCTTTGACTTAGCTGTGTCCAACTCATTAGTTACCATTTATAGTCAAAGCCGACACGCCCTGTGACAGGCAGAGAAATAAACATGCTTTTATGTTCCAACGTTAATGCTAAAATTGGTGAAAATAAAGCATAGTATAGTTTGTTTTTTATAGTATTTTACAAATGACATGATCTATTATTATGCGTGGATATAGTTCAATCTAAAATACAGTAAAGTCTCGTTATATCGATATTCAAGGGAGCCCGAAAAAATATCGATATAACCGGGACTATCGATATATCCGACCCTGTTTGCATGTAATTTTCTTCGTGCGTGCATAGAAATAGTATCGATATAACCGGGACTATCGATATATCCGATATCGATATAACGAGACTTTACTGTAGTTTAAAAGATGCTTTGAAAAAGTTTTTTTTTTCTAGAAATGGAACGGATTAAAAAAATTTACATTGATTATAATGGTAAGTGCCGTTTCGGTTTTCAATCAAATTGGTTTTCGAACAGGTTTCTAGAACGGATTATGATCAAAAACTGAGGTACCGCTGTATTATATTCTTCTCGAGGTTTGAAGACTTTTGAAATAAATTGGGGTCCCACTCTCTTCAAAATCATGTTGTTAGTGTAGCAAGTATAGTTCAGCGTGGACACATTTTAAGCAAAAAATATATTATGTAGTGACTCCTGACTTGAATTAAATAATAGATTTAATAGCCAGTCGTATAAGAGACGTCTCCTTAGTTGATTTCTGATCAATAGGAACGTGTGTGATCACACACGCAGCATGCACGCACGTGCACGACAGGCACGGAGGGGCGTGGCGATGGGGTGACAGGACACTTACTTCCCTGTGAATGACTTCCTGAGATTGCGCTGTGGTAGAAAGACCGCGTCAGTGACATGAAAACATCAACACACATCAACACCATCTTCTTGGCTAGTTGATGGGAAAACCTTCCGGCTCATATAAATTCACAATTTAGTTGATCCCAAAAGCCACTATTGCATCTCCAAGTTAGAGAATGGTAATTGGAGCAGATTACCCAGGATAATAACACCTCAAATGTCAAGATTTCTGTGTTCGAACCAGGATGTCATACAATGAAGCACAGATCAGTGAGCATCAATCAACATCTCCTTTGTCGTTCACCTTGTGCCCTCCTCAAATGTACTGCATTTTCAAGACCTCTGTGACAGATATGTAAATGCACAAACAAAATGCCTATTTTTACACAATTTCAGACTAACTGCCAAAGATTCAATCACTTTTAGCATGTTAAGCTTTTAATGACAGTTTTAATATTTGAATTGTTTATTTTTTTGTGTCCACTACACATAAAAAATGCTTTATTTTTTAATGTAATAATATGATGTTTGTGAGGCTTTAATGGCAATTAGAAATAAAACTGCATTGTTTAACTCTCAGTCAATTGTCTTCTGCTTTAAGAGTTGAGCCTCACCTCCAAACAAATCCAAATCCCGCAGGTTCCCCACACTCAATTTTTCAGACACCCAACGCTGACAGACAGAAGGTTACAATTTACAGACAAACAGGGAGAAAAAGAGGAAAGACGATTGAAGCATGAATGAAGACAAATACCACAGTCATCACATCTGCAATGAATGACTGACAAGGCTCAAAAAGGCAGCTTGACCAACTCTAACAATTGAATGACTAGACGAAACAAGATTCGACTCTATTTCACTGAGAGCATCATTGTAAATAGAGGATAGAACTTACAAGAAAAGACATGGATCCCTTTGTGTCATCTAATCTTGTAACCAACCAAGTCCAGTGAATACCTGTGAATGCACGTGTGAACTGCAATGAAGATTTATCCATTTAAATCGCATATAACACAAAAATGTCATCCGAGCTGCTCAGTTGTCATGGTGAGGTGCAGTGGCAAGCGATGCTAACATCCAATAAAGAAGTGACGTTAGCTAGACTCGCTCACGACTCTCCATCCCTCCTTGCGCGATGCATTTAAGGTGTTCACTTACCATTGAAACTACACAATGTTCGCGTCGACAAAGTATTGACTAAAATCTTACATTAAAACAAGTAAACAAGCGCTCCATTCTCGAGGCACCACCGAGAACGAATTGTTGGTGTCGCAAATGACATACGTCACACGTGAGAAGGGAGCAAAACTGGTCGCGCTGATGACGTAGGCGTTATTCCTCCGCTGTAAAAATAATTCAAGGGCGCTTTTTGTGGAATCAATCTACCGGTAAAGTATGGATATTATGGATTCTGTGCGATATTGAAAGTGTAATGTGTTATTTTCGAATGAAATGCATATTATTGGATCACGCTACGTGCACGAAGAAACCATGCGCAGACTCATAACGGCCTCAGTTCGTGGCCTGTCTGGCAAGCTAATGCTAATGCTAAAACGTCGTAATCGCGCTTTCGCTGTATATTCATTAAAAAAATATTTTAATACCTATGATCACAACATTTTTTAATGGTATTTGTTATAATTTACGATTCGCGGATTTAAACGTACCTTTCTCAAGCAAGCGAATCATCGCACCATCGTTTTATGAAAAAATATGCCCGTAAACAAAGCTCTTTTTATAGGGCAGTTGAATTCACTCAAAATATAATACGACATATGTTAATAAATTTGCTGATGCTAAAGGTTTGAGATTAAATATGTCAATTATACACTAATTCTAAGCTATCCAAATGGAACTGTATAGTGCCACTTAGCAATTTTTTGATGATGATACTAGTGCAGCGTGTTCTACCGGAAACAAATTCCTTGTGTACTCCTAGGTTGTCAAAATGTCTTCTAATAAAAATAACTAAAACATACTGTATATGCATAGAGCAGCAATTGCAGTGTTGCGACTCACAATAATTTGGGGTCAAAGATCTCTTGATGCCTATACCTAATAGTGCTCTTAATAGGGTGGGGGTATTTTTTCCACAGCAGTGCAATGAATTGGAACAAAGGTGGTCCCGGTGTGAAGCGTGGCTTCGGTTTCGGGGGCTTTTCCCTGGGAGGCGGGAAAAAAGAGGAATCATCACTCCCTGAGAAATCCCATGGGTCATTCAGGCCACCAGGATCAAGTGGCAGCGGCTACGGGAAAGGCCAATTGCCATCTTTCTACAAAATCGGTACCAAAAGAGGCAATTTTGACGAGGAGAATGCGTGAGTGTTCACTCCCGGGTAGCAGAAAACACACATGAAAAGAAGTACAGAAGTGTAATTGACTAGCTTTTCCCAACAAGGTACTTTGAGGACGACGAGGAGGAGTCCAGCAGCAGCAACGCGGACCTGCCGTACATCCCGGCAGAAAATTCGCCCACACGGCTGCAGATGAAGTCTGGCGGCGGCTCAGATAGCGATGACGATCCCCTTGACGCCTTTATGGCTGAGGTTGAAGTAAGCGGAATTAGCTATTTATTTTCGTTCTGTTCTGGGGCTGAATGGAACATCTATTTTATCGATGTGTCAGCTTTTTTTATTTATCGATCGTTATTTTTGAATTTAAGGTCATATCACCCTGTCATGGTTTGTCTCACTGGAAAAATGTCTTCTCTCCCAGAACCAAGCAGCAAAGGACATAAAGAAAATCGAGGAAAAGTCAGCCAAGTAAGTTTTTCTCTCTTGTTTAAATTGAGTGCTTGATCCAGAAGTAAAATGGCCGCAATTCAAATTGATTGTTGTGTGGCACAAAAAAAATTATATGCCACGATTGCTTTTCTGCTTTTCTGGCTTCCATAGTACATAAGAGCATTAGGGTCGCATTGAAAATACGATAAGGTAAAAATGGTCAATGAACTCAATTTTGAATTTCCAGTGTGGCCCTAAGACTGCTTTGTATGGTAGTTAGCATGCTATCATGTGAGTCTACATACTCACACGGGTGTGAAGGCTTGATGGGGGGGGGGGTTCTCTTGGGTGTATGAACGAGTCGCAGGGAAGTTTTTTTTCTCCGCTTTTCATTTCAGGGGTATTCGTGATGACATTGAGGAAGAAGATGAACAAGTGAGTAGTGAGATCTTTGCAATATATGAACCGTTTGATCGCATCTCTTTTGTCACTTGAGAAAACATCTCCCTTCCCTTTTTTTGCCATACAGGCAACATGTAGGTTGTATTAAATACTCACTGTGCTTATTTGTGTCTTTTTTTCCTTCTGTGCAGACAACAAAGCATGTCTAAGTGTTAATTAAGCTCAGAAGGATCATTCCACAATATTGACCGACAAAATTCAATATGATTGTCGGTTCAGTTGTAGACATACGCTGATGTGCTTTCTGCAGGAGGCTTATTTCCGCTACATGGCCGAGAACCCCACCGCCGGCCTGACGCCGGAAGAAGAGGAGGAGAATGTGGATTATGATAGCGACGGCAACCCCATTGCGCCTGTCGCCAAGAAAATCATTATGCCCCTGCCTCCTATTGACCACACTGAGGTATCGCAAAGTAATCAATGCCCTGATATCACCGTCCGAATTTATATTTACACGCGAGATTCGGTCGGCCATTGCCAAGATGTACTAGTCAAGCATAAATACAGGGATGCATCAGCGCCATTTACGCATTTTAACAACCACTGGTGCAACTTTGTTACTCCACTGCACCCGCACGGGCGCAAGTCAACTGCGATTAGCGCATATTGCTACATGATCCGTGCTACATATGACATACAGTGAGACCTCAACTTACGAACTTAATTGGTTACCAGACAGAGTGTGTAAGGCGAAAAGTGTGTATCTAAAAAAAAAACTCCCATAGGAAACCATTAAAATAGGAATAATCCGTTCCCGGGTTTCCATAAAATATACTTTCAACTAAATAAGCCTTACACACAACATACCTTATTCTATGTATAATAAATGTGCTATTGTATTGTAATGAAAGAAATACACTGAATTGTATCATAAAGTCACTTTATTTACATTTGTGATGGTCATTTATGGCTTGAGGGAATGGCGTTGGAGGTCGAAGGTCAAAGGGAATTGCTGTTTGGAAAGAGAGGCGCATTACATGAGGACTGTAATTAAAAAAATAAACTGTGCTGTAAAATGAAGTTTTATTTACCATTTTATTTACCATTTTCAGACACAGGGGGTCCAAGTGGTTGTTTAATTTCTGAATCTAAAAATTGACACCCCCTCTGTAGATTGATTACCCGCCGTTTGAGAAAAACTTCTACAATGAGCTCGAGGAACTGAGCAGCCTGACAGGAACTCAAGTGGTCGAACTACGGCAGAAGCTCAACTTGCGAGTAAGTATTCGTAACATGACGGAAAAGGGCCATATAATATACAGTAAAGTCTCGTTATATCGATATCGGATATATCGATAGTCCCGGTTATATCGATACTATTTCTATGCACGCACGGAGAAAATTACATGCAAACAGGGTCGGATATATCGATAGTCCCGGTTATATCGATATTTTTTCGGACTCCCTTGAATATCGATATAACGAGACTTTACTGTACATTTCATTTATAAGCGCCTTTCAAAACTTTCACGGTCACTTTACAGTCACAGGTTTTTCTGTGGGTGAGCAGCGGCAGCCACATGCGCCAGCGTTCACTCAACCCGGAAGTCACTCAAATAGATAGAAAGCTAGCTGGCTAATAGATAGCTACCTAGATAGCTAGTTGTGTTAAATTCATTCTGTCTCCTTATTATCTGTTACAAATTAGCTAGGTAGCTATTTAGCTAATAGATATATTACTAACATTACATATACTGACACACGTCACCTCCTTGAAATTATTATCCTGAATTCTATCGTTCTATCGTCTCAGGTATCCGGCGCCGCTCCGCCTAAACCTTGTACGAGTTTCGCCCACTTCAGCTTCGACGAGCAGCTGATGCATCAAATCCGCAAGTCCGAGTATACTCAGCCAACTCCCATCCAGTGCCAGGTTTCGCGAAATCTCCCAAAGTATGCAGAGAAAAACGAAAAGACGTTTGATTGCAATGTTTTCTGGGTTCCTCCATAGGGCGTCCCAATCGCTCTGTCGGGCCGCGACATGATCGGCATCGCCAAAACCGGCAGTGGCAAAACGGCGGCATTTATCTGGCCCATGTTGGTGCACATCATGGACCAGAAGGAGCTGCAGCCCGGGGACGGGCCCATTGCCGTCATCGTGTGCCCAACCAGGGAGCTCTGTCAGCAGGTATGGCGAGCTTAGATTTACCCCTCTAACTGTTTGTCGTACATACCTGCCAACTACTCTGGTTTTGCCGTAATGAGTACAGTTTTCATTATCCCATTCCGCTTTACGGTTTATTCATGAAAATTACGGTTTACAATAAAAACAATAAGTCAAGATAGTAAATACCCAACTGTCAGAGTTGTTTGTTCGGAAACTGTGGACAAAGGTCTAAACAGGAAGATTGTATTTTACTGCCGGCAGGGGACGTAGGGGCTATTTATTGAGAGTACAGTGATACCTCGGCTTACGAACACTTTAGACATGAACTTTTCGCCTAACAGCATTAAATTTGCAAGAATATAATTTTGGTATATGAATTACTTTTCGGGGGGGGGGGGGGGGGGGGGGCGTTGTCTCACCCAAAAAGAGGCAATAAAATGGCCACCGAACTGTGAGGAATGAATCAGCCAGTTTCCACAGGCTGATACATTCCTTCCATGGAGCTTGACTCGCTCTGCTGGCGGCATTTGGATGTAACACAAGGGTTTCAAAAAAACAGTACAGCTAAAATACATTGACGTGATGGAAAGACGATAAAATGCGTCTTTTTTATGGTGAGGAGGCGGTCCTTTTCTGACGTCACGTACGGACTCGTCACAAACTCAAAAACAAGACTTCCTGAATGTTCAGAGCGAGTCTTAAAATGTAAAATATAGCTATATGCGATGGAATCTTATTAAAATACGCCCAGTAGAGGTCATTTGAAGCCATTTTACAAATTATGGACACAACTTGTCAGGAGACGTCAGTTGTCCTTTAAGTAGCTGTAATGTTTAAAATCGTTTGGTTGGACCCCGGCATATTATGAGGCTTTTGTGTTTTCAAACGTTGGCAGGTATGTGCGTAGCGCTGCAAGCAAAGTTTGGGTTTGTAATTCTTCCTCGTTTGGCAGATCCACGCTGAATGCAAGCGCTTCGGCAAAGCGTACTCTCTGTGCTCGGTGGCAGTGTACGGAGGAGGTAGCATGTGGGAGCAGGCGAAAGCTCTGCAAGAAGGCGCGGAAATTGTGGTGTGCACTCCGGTAAAGAAAAAGGACACTCGACATCCAACCAAAAAAAAAAAAAATCAACAAAATTTACATGAAATTTCTTTTTTTTTTTTTTTTTTTTTTTTTTAACAGGGTCGTCTGATCGATCACGTCAAAAAGAAGGCCACATCTCTTCAGAGGGTGTCGTACCTGGTGTTTGATGAAGCAGACCGCATGTTTGATATGGGTTTTGGTGGGTTGAAATCACAAGAAAAAATACAGTATTTTACGGTGTGTAAGGCGCACCCAAAAAGCCTTGATTTTCTTCAAAAGATGACCCTGAGCCTTATACGCAGGTGTGCCTCATATGTGAAGTCATAGTAAGCCAAAATAGGTCTTGCAATTACTGTCAGTAATAATCCATTTCATTCATAAGCGCCTTTCAAAACTCTCAAGGTCACTGTACAGTCACAGGATAAGTTTTCTTTTGTGTGAGCTGTGGCAGCCACACGCGCCAGCGTTCACTCAACCCGGAAGTAAATCTAACAGATAGAGAGCTAGCTGGCAAGCTAATAGATAGCTAATAGGTAGATAGCTAGCCAGCCAGATAGCTCAATAGGTGATAGATAGATAGATAGATAGATAGATAGATAGATAGATAGATAGATAGATAGATAGATAGATAGATAGATAGATAGATAGATAGATAGATAGATAGATAGATAGATAGATAGATAGATAGATAGATAGATAGATAGATAGATAATTGCCAGACAGATATCTCGCCAGCTAGCCAGCAAATAGAGAGCCAGCTAGCTAGCCCGATAGCTGATAGCTAGATAGATAGCCAGGCAGCTAGATAGCAAATAGAGAGCCAGCTAGCTAACCCGATAGCTAGCCAGCCAGATAGCAAATAGTGAGTTTACGTTTATATAATACGTAGTGCGTAATTCAAGCCTCTACTGCAGCACCTTATAATGTGCTGTGCCTTATATTTGGACAATTTGTATATATTTATATATTATACATTCATTAAAGGTGCGCCTTATACATCGGAAAATATGGTACATTTTAAAAAATGTGAAAATGAAGAAGTCATACATTTGTTTTGTGTCATTTATTCAGAGTATCAAGTTCGATCCATCGCCAGCCACGTGCGTCCCGACAGACAAAGTAAGTGCTTTTCATTATTTTATTTCATCAATATATTTTTTTTTTTCCCCCAAGAAATATAATGAATACAATTCCCGTCACAGCACTTTTATTCAGCGCCACCTTCCGGAAGAAGATCGAGAGGTTGGCCAGGGACATCCTGGTGGATCCCATCCGCGTGGTGCAAGGAGACATCGGAGAGGTGCCGCTATTCATCATCATTGTCGAGCGTTGTTATGACGTCACAGCGGGGTTTCCAATTAGGGTCTCTCGGTAAAATCGGGCTTTCGAATAAGTTGATCGAGACAGATTTAAGGTTTGCAATTAGCATTTAGATAATAATCCATTTCATTTATAAGCGCCTTTCAAAACTCTCAGTCACTTTACAGTCAAAGGATAGGTTTTTTCTGTGGGTGAGCAGCGGCAGCCACACGCGCCAGCGTTCACACAACCCGGAAGTAACTCAAATAGATGGAAAGCCAGCTAGGTAGCCAACGGATAGCTAATAACTAGCTAGCTAGATAGCCAGCTAGCCATATTGCTATATAGCTAATAGCTAGATAGCTGGCCAGTTCCCCGTTTTTTTTCACCACTCTATAATTACAATATGAAAAAAAAAATGTATATATATAAAAAAGTTAAGAAATGTTATAATGTCATCGCCTATAGCAGTAGCTGTTTGCTCAGTGTGGCTACGTGAAAGACAGTTAAAAGTAGGATTTGAAGATTTTAAGGAAACGTTTGTCAAGTTTATGGTTTTGAGCAAACAGTGGGGGTTTTAAGACAAGGATACGGTTGGAAATGGAAGTTTTCAGACAAGGTTCGGTGTCATATAAATGAGTATAATATAAATGAAAAAGAAAAAAAGTGCCATATTTTCTGGTGCGTAAGGTGCACCCTTAATGAATGGTGTATTTTTAAACGTTTTCCGTTTATAAATTCAATGAATGAAAAGCTGTTTCAAAATATAATATATACATTTTTCCAAATATAAGGCGCCACAGTAAAGGCTGGGGTTACACACCACTTCTGCAAGGGGAAATGGGTACTGACAGTAGTTGCGAGACCTATTGTGGCTCAATATTACTTCACATATAAGGCGTATAAGGCGCATTGTCATCTTTTGAAGAAAATCAAGGCTTTTTGGGTGCGCTTTATACACCAGAAAATACAGTAAATGCCATTTTTTTTTAGGCCAACGAGGACATTACACAAGTAGTGGAGATGCTTCCAAGCGCCACAGATAAGTGGAGCTGGCTGACGCGTCGCCTGGTGGAGTTTACGTCCAGCGGCTCTGTGCTGATCTTCGTCACCAAAAAAGCCAATTCGGAGGAACTGGCCAACAACCTGATCCAGGAGGGCTACAGCTTGGGCTTGCTGCACGGCGACATGGACCAGAGTGAGAGGAACAAGGTCATCAGTGACTTCAAGAAGAAGAACCTGCCCGTCCTGGTGGCGACTGACGTCGCCGGTGAGTTAGCGCCATAATAGCGCAATAATAACAATAACAATAATAATAATAATAATCCATTTCATTTCTAAGCCCCTTTCAAAACTCTCAAGGTCACTTTACAGTCACAGGATAAGTTTTTCTGTGGGTGAGCAGCGGCAGGCATACGCGCCAGCGTTCACTCAACCCGGACGTAACTCAAATAGATAGAACGCTAGCAAGCTAGCTAATAGATAGCCAACAGATACCTAGCTAGATAACCAGTCAGAGAGTGAATAGATAGCTAGCTAGATAGCAAATTTCTAGCCAGATAGCTAATAGATAGCAAGTAATAATATTAATAATAATAATAGTAATAATAATAATCCATTTTATTTCTAAGCGCCTTTCAAAACTCTCAAGGTCACTTTACAGTCACAGGATACGTTTTTCTGTGGGTGAGCAGCGGCAGGCATACGCGCCAGCGTTCACTCAACTCGGAAGTAACTCAAATAGATAGAAAGCTAGCTAATGAATAGCCAACAGGCACACGCGCCAGCGTTCACTCAACCCGGACGTAACTCAAATAGATAGAACGCTAGCAAGCTAGCTAATAGATAGCCAACAGATACCTAGCTAGATAACCAGTCAGATAGTGAATAGATAGCTAGCTAGATAGCAAATTTCTAGCCAGATAGCTAATAGATAGCAAATAATAATATTAATGATAATATTAATAATAGTAATAATAATAATCCATTTTATTTCTAAGCGCCTTTCAAAACTCTCAAGGTCACTTTACAGTCACAGGATAAGTTTTTCTGTGGGTGAGCAGCGGCAGCCACATGCGCCAGCGTTCACTCAACCCGGAAGTAACTCAAATAGATAGAAAGCGAGCTCGCAATTTATAATAATAATAATAATAATAATACTTCATTTCTAATGATGCCGACGTCGCCTTGGGGGGATTCGCCGGCGGACATTTTGGAAATCGTTTGCCCGCAGCGGATCGGTTGCGCAAAAACCTAGCAAAAATATTATTGTGGCGGATGTCATTTTCATTATTTTCTATTAGTTTTCTTATTCCCAACTTCCCCTCTGCAGCCCGTGGTTTGGATATCCCGTCCATCCGCACTGTCGTCAACTACGACGTGGCGCGTGACATCGATACGCACACGCACCGCATTGGCCGGACGGGAAGAGCAGGCGAAAAGGGCGTGGCTTATACCCTGCTGACCAACAAGGATACCACATTTGCCGGGGACCTTGTGCGCAACCTGGAGGGTGCAAATCAGGGTGTTTCCAAAGAACTGATGGACTTGGCCCTGCAGGTAAATATTGGATGATGTTGAGAAGAAAAAAAGATTTTAACTCATTAACTGCCAGACGATGTGGAAAAATGTGACCACTCCAGTGCCAGGGCTTTTGTCATTTTCACTCAAATTCCAGGACCCACAGAATATTGAGTTTTCGGACTACATAAAAATTCAATGCAGCGTTCGCACGCTCTTCTTTCATCAGAAGAAAAGAGTTAATTCCTAAATTGTATGGTTCTGGAGTTATATGAGCTTGAAATGGGGGCGACTGTCTAAAATACAATGCATAAATATTGATTTTTATAGCGTTTTAACAACAGCTAAAGGTGGAACAAAGCGCTAACATGGAAAAAAGGGCCATGCTGCCCCCTTGTGGAAAGGGAAAAAAACATTGCTAGAGGTCTGGCCAGCGCTTTATCGGCACCCAAGCAAGAAAAACCAAAACCTGAACAAATTCAGGTATGGCGCTCCACGTCATATTTTCAATTCCCAAATATATAATTGAATGGCAGTGAATGAGTTAAAATTTAAACGATTTTAATCATAATGCGTTATCAATTATTCATGAATAATTAATTTGTGATTGATCCATTGTCGTCATTTGTAATTTACTAATTTAATCGTAAAAGTCAACATGAAATGTTTTATTTTTTTACATTTTTGTTTATTGGAAAAGACATTCCTAAAATACAGTAAAGTCTCGTTATATCGATATCGGTTATATAGATAGTACTGCTTATTACGATACTATTTCTTTGAACGCAAGGAGAAAATTTACATGCCGCAGGATCGGATATATCGATAGTCCGGTTATATCGATATTTTTTCCGACTCCCGAGAATATCGATATAACGAGACTTTACTGTAATAGTGCATGCATGGATAGCAATAGAAATGTTGTGTTTTTGTATTCTAAAAATATGTTGATTAAATAATTCATGCGAATGGAAAAAAATATGTATAATTTATTTAAGGCGACCATTTTTGCTGAAAAACAATCAAATCTGCACAAAAAAAATAATAAATCATAACTTCACCGACGTGCTACTTTTGGAGCTAACTTTTTATATTGTACTCTCTTTTTTTTTTTTTTTTATACTAGAATCCGTGGTTTAGGAAATCCAGATTCAAAGGCGGTCAAGGAAAGAAGCTTAACATTGGCGGAGGAGGACTTGGTTACAGAGAGAGACCAGGATTGGGCGCTGACACCTCTGTGAGTCTTTACATACCCGTTCACAATTATATTTTGTATTAGTTGTGTTAAGTTCATCATGTCTACTTGATTTTTAATTTACAGCGGATTATTTTCTTACAGACGGTGTTTTTAGGTGTTCAATTACCTTACATGTTTCGGCGTTTACTTCTTGTCATAGTAACATCAGCTGAAAAAGGCGCGTCACAACAACATCCTTGACACTGACGAAGGCGGAAGTATACGCCGAAACATGGAAGGTCATTGAACACCTAAAAAACGCTGTCTGGAAGAAAAGAATCTGTTGTAAATTATATTTTGTATTGTTTGGATACACAACCAAAACACTTTTTTATTTGCAATTGTACATGAAAGAAAAGCTTTGAAAAATATTATTGGTATTTTCGCTAGTCTATTTGATTTTTTTCAATAAAAACTAATAAAACTAATACAGACACTCCCCTACTTACGAACATTCGAGTTACGAACGACGATACATACGAACATTTTTGTAGTAACATATGTAGTATTCTCTCCAATTGTACATGTACAATCTTTATAGAGCATTTTTTTTATCAAATGTTTATTTTTAAGTACAAACCAATACAGTTTACTTATACAAGCCATAAACATATTTATATAAGCATGAAACTTTATCAAATGTTTATTTTTAAGTACAAACCAATACAGTTTACTTATACAAGCCATAAACATATTTATATAAACATGAAACCTACTTATATAAGCCTTAAACATACATTCTAAACAAAATATAGCACTGAATCAACTTACGAACAAATTTACCTTACGAACAACCGTTGGGAATGTGTCTCGTTCGTAAGTTGGGGAGCATTTGTAGTCGGGCTACGGTTGATGGCGGAGTTTTGTGTTCATAGTATTGGAATAAAAAAACTCTTAGGGTGATAACTAAATAAATCTTACATAAAAAAAAACTGAACAAAAGTGGCATTTGTTGACATTGCAGGATCGCAGCAGCACGAGCAGCGTTTTGGCTTCTTTGAGCGGATATGACAAACCAAGTAGCGGCGCCATGGGAGACCGTGTATCTGCCATGAGACAAGCTTTCCAGGTACATGGGAACTATTTTATTGATTTTGTCATGTGCTATAAATTGGGGATTATTTACAGTGATACCTCGGTTTACGACCGTTAAATTCATGAAAATTTTATCTTGGCATACGAACTATTTTTCGGGATACACACGGAGCTGCCACAATGAGTGATGTGACGTTCGCGAACGAGCCCGTTCTCCTAAAAGAAAATGGCAGCTGGCTTATTTTGGTCCACTATTCCCCGCCCCCAGTTGTCGGTTACAGCCACGTGATTGGTCAAGAATGCAGCAGTGATGGGGGGTTACAGACAGAGAGAGAGTGAAGCCATTCTCCAAAAAAGAACATGGCACCTGACATTTTTTTTGTCCTCTATTCCCCGCCCCCAGTTGTCGGTTAAAGCCACGTGATTGGTCAAGAACGCAGCAGTGAGGGGAGGTACAGACACGCAGATGACGGAGAGTGACAAAATGGATAGAAAACCGTGACTTTTGGTCTCGTTTCAACTTTGATAGTTCAACGGCAGAGTGTAGACTGCAAGGTTAAAATTCCCATCAATCAGGCTCCACAAACATCCCGCACAAGCCATCTGTACACTTGATGCAAAAAGCTATCAATCCAGCTAAACAGAACACAATTGATGAGGAACTAGGTCAAATTATAATTGAGAAAGCACCTACAAGAGATCATTCCTCAAGATGGTGAAAGAGGAAAGCTATGTTCCTCATCAAGTGTTTAATGCTGATGAAACCGGCCACTCCATTCCATCAAGCCATCAACGACCATCACAAAGGTAAATAAAATGGCTTTATTATACTGTACAGTTAGTTTCTTTAATTATAATATCATAACACATTTATTATACATAAAATAAGGTATATTTTGTGTAGGTTTAAGGCTTATTTTGTAGAAAATTGTGTTTTATGGGGACCTAGGAACGGATTATACTCGTTTTAATGGATTCCTATGGGAAATTAATTTTTGGGATACACACTTTTCACCTTACACACTCTGTCTGGGAACCAATTAAGTTCGTAAGCCAAGGTATCACTATATATAGTTTTTAAAAATATTTTTACACATAATTTGCCACTGATTTCATCCTTCTCAGGCTCAGTACAAAAGTCACTTCGTGGCAGCGTCCGGCAACCCGCCCAAGCTCAGCGCCAAGTCCAACAGCTCGTCCGGCTGGACCAGCGCCGGCAGCCTGAGCTCCGTCCCCACCGAGTCGCCCAGCGGTGCGGAACGAGCCCAGGCAGTCGCCGCCTCATTCGCCCTGCCGGCCTTCACCAGCGCCGGATCGCTAAGCACCGTGTCCACCGCGCAAAGCAGCGTCTCGACGCCCTCGCGGGATCGTGATCGAGAAAGAGAGCGCAGCAGCCACAACAGCCGTAACGGCGATGAAAGCAGGCGGGATAAAGAGGACAGAAAGAGCGAAAGGGACAGAGGAGACGATAACTTCGCTGTACCCGAGCCGCCAAAACGGCGAAGGAGTAGGTGGGACAGCTAATGGGGAAAACACGGCAGATAAATGCAGCGACTGTACAAAAACCCATCAAGACTGCTTTGTTCGCAGCATCCAGCAAATAGTTTGGAGCCCCAAGTATGAAAATTTGAATTATGGCCACCATACAGCCCCCTTAACTCCCACCCCTAATAAAATAAAACACTGGATTTGTTTTTTTTTTCACATTTTTTCACCGTTTTTCATCTTGAATGAATGCGAATGAGGGAAATTATCACATCCCTATTCGATAGCAAAATCTGAGAAATTAACCTTTTGTCTGCATGTTATATCTATATTGTTCCAATCATGACACCCCCACATGCTGTTTTGGGGCTCCTATACAGTCCATTTTATTCACATCAATTCATGTTAGTGAAGAAGTGCCTTCCCCTGGCATGAATCTCTCTTGTATGCTCTAGACTGCTTTTTCTCATGTTCATTAATTGATTCATATAAAAAATGTTTTGATTATTAAAGACTTTTGACTGCATACTTTTTTATGATGGTGATGTATGATTTTTTTTTCCCCCCTATACCCCAAAACATGTACGAGAGGTTCATCAATATTGAGTATTAGGACTTCACCCCCCAAAAAATATGGGTCTGGAGTTATATGACCTTGAGAAAAAAAAAAAATTCCTCAATTATATGGGTCTGGAGTTATATAAGCTTGAAATGAGGGCGTCCGTCCAAAATAAAAAGCAATGCAGCCATATTAGTTTATATAGCGCTTTACCAACAGCTAAAGCTGGAAGAAAGTGCTAACATGGAAAAAAGTGAAAGGCTACCCCCTTGTGGAAAAGAAAAGCATTGTCAGAGGCCATGGCCAGCGCCTTATCGGCACCCAAGCATGAAAAAACAAAACCCGTGCTCTATATCATATTTTCCATTCCCGAATAAATTCTTGAATGGCAGTGAATGAGTTAAATAAAAATGTAAATTACAGTACTGTATTTTTTTATAATAATAAGACATTACATTTTAAGCGCCTTTCAAAGCTCTCAAGGACACTTTACAGTCACAGACAAGCATAAGGTACTAGAATAAATAAAATACAATCACAAATAGAATACAATAAATAAAATTATTTAATATTATTAAAATTATAATTATAAATAGAAACAAGAGAGCTACACAGAAAATGCAATTTTAAATAGGTGGGTTTTGAGATGAAGGCGTAATTGTTGCGCTATGATAAAACTACGTCCTTTGTAATAATTCTGGCAAGTAAAACAAATAATGTGGGGTATTTTTGAGCTCGCAGGTCAGGGCAAAAAAATGGGCCATGTGAAGATCGTCAACTGTCCATTCGCATCTCAAGGCACCGTTGACTATAACGTGTTCGAGGGAATCTTACCATTCACTCTTTCTAGTTGGACATCATAAACTTCAGCGGCGGCGGAATAAACTTGATCGAAATACGTAAATACTTTAATTTGGAATTTATTAAACGGGGTGTATGAGGATATATCACGCGTGATTGCTTGAAATATACCACATCGTTTGAGTTATAAAGTCATGACAGCCATATGACGTTTGAGATGTCTGATTTCCATCAACGCCTCTCAAAGAGAATCGAGCCAATGGCGTGCGACCTCCTGCTCGTGGGGGAGAAGAAAAAGACTGTCGATTGAGACCCGAGAGAGGAAGACGCTCAGACACTCCAACGGCATCCTTTTTTGACAAAAAAAAAAGCCACATAGAGCGCCGAATTCAGAACAAGCTTACCGTCTAGTGTTTCCATTGCAAGACGCCCAGATGGTGAGTTACACGGCTCAACCAGCACACCGAATCCGCTCTCGGACCGCCCTCGCCCCCCTCTCCCCATCCGCGACGCTGCCCCCATGCTTAGCCGAGGTGAGGCGAGGGGGAGATGCTCGAAGCTAAACCGTTTATTTCGCTAAATTAAAATATCAATTTTCTATCATTAAAACGCTGTAATTTATTCCGCGCAAACAATTAGTTCCACGATCAATTTAAAAAACATCAGGTGATTTAAATCCACTGTGAATTTTGAATTGAATTCCCAGTCCATAAAACGAGTCGTCCTCTTCCTATCGGCACTGTTTAGCAAATGGCATTGTGTCGTCTCCTGTGTATCAAGTGTTTGTTGTAATACCAGTTCCACACACAATATAAGCAAATGTGTTGTAACAATCTCACGGTTGTTCTTTACGTTGCACAATGCACACAAAACGGTGCACTTTTCTCCATAACACAACACATTCTACGTGTACTTTACACAGGCACCCGATAAGCGGTCAAAATTGATTGACAGGATGTGATTTTAATTATGCACTAATTATTGTGGTTGTGTCTGTGTGGTAAAACTGGAACGATTTTTTTGTATCCCAATAAATTTGCCTGAAAGGGAAAATCGGCACAGTTGCAAATCTCCTTTTTGTGTTAGAAAATGAATACACGACTGTACCGTTGATTGTGACAGTTACAGACTGTATTTCGTCCCAAACTATTTTCAAACCTACTTCATCCAGTCTTTAATACACAGGTGTCAGAGTCGAAGCCCGGGGGCCAAATTTGGTCCGCCAGATCATTTTATTCGGCCCGCAAAAGCAAATCAAGCATGTCAAGCGGTGATGCTAGCGAAAGTCCGAACGAGCATTTCAAATTGTCGTATGTAAACCACAATAACAGTCATTATTCTTGACTTCAGATTTGAAAACTAGTTATTCATTAATTTGTTGTGTGTTCTGTATGTAATATGTGGAGGAGATGAAACATTCTAATACAGGGGTGTCAAAGTCATTTTTTGCCGCGAGCCACATTGTAGTTATGGTTTCCTCTCGAGGGCCGTTATGAATTTGGGGAAGCCATTAGAATGTTTAAATCCCTTCAAATATTACATATAGAGCACACAGCAAATTAATGAATAACTCGTTTTCAAATCTGAAGTCAAGAATAATGACTTTTATTGTGGTTGACATCCAAATATATGAAATTTTGGCTCAGATTTTAGCAATCATCATGGAATTTAACAAGTTTGATTTGCTTTCGCGGGCCGAAAAAAATGATGTGGCGGGCCACATTTGGCCCGCGGGCCTTGACTTTGACACCTGTGTTCTAATAGTTCCGAGAGGAAACCAGAATAACAATGTGGCCCACGGCAAAAAAAAATAGGATGTAATAATACACAAATTTCAACATGACTTTCATCATTTGTGTAAACCGATGTTGGCAAAAAGGAAATTAATTGTTTGATTATTTCAGGGTTTATTCATTGAGAACTTTCTTAAAGCTACATAGGCATATGATTCACTGATATTTGTTTGCAATTGATAAATCCGTGTTCTTGGAAGAAGAAATTTTATTTGCATTTACATGTTCACAAGCTTTACATCAAACAGGATGAGGCTTGTTTTCAAGAATTCCACACCTGGGGTAGACTTAGTATTTTGGTTGCACAATAGTCCTGTTGCACATCCACTTTCCCGAATCAGTTTTTTTTTGCGTTCAACACAATTGAATCGCTATTCTATCCTCAATTGACATTACGATGCTTTAATCAGGAGTAAAGTAGTTTTGCGTCGCTATTATCTTGCATTTAAAAATAGCATCCAACGTCAACAGCGCTGCACGCTTGGCTGAAGTTCTATCTGAACTTTGGCAGGCACCCCAGACAGGAAGTCGCTTCTGTAAAAATGCCACATCACTCTTCTGGGGACATAACAATAAGTTGTAAAATAGTCAAGAGGAAGAAGGGAGGGTAACTACACTGCAAAGTTGCAGTGAGAACACAACAAAAAAATGTACTTATTTTTTGTGGGTGTGTTTTTAGCTTCATACCAGTGGTGTTTTTTCTGCACATCGTCACATTGCTGACTGGGTTTTACATGTCGAGGCTGCGATGGAATGCTGAAGTCAAACACAGGCTACATGTCATGTTCTGCGGTATCTCTTGCACTGTTGCTTCAGGCATGAACAAAGACACAAATTTGACTGCAGACAAAGTTAACCCAATGCAGATATCCGATTCATCTTTATTGGCCAAATACAGTGATACCTCCGCTTACGGATGTAATTGGTTCCCAGACATTGTGTAATGCGAAAAGTGTGTCTTCCAAACATTAATTTCCCATAAGAAACCATTAAAAATGAGAATAATCCGTTTGCAGGTCCCGATAAAACATAATTTCCTACTAAATAAGCCTTAAAACTACACAAAATATACCTTATTTTCTATATAATAAATGTGCTATAGTATTGTAATTAAAGAAATAAACTATTGTATAATAAAGTCATTTTATTTACCTTTATGATGGTCGTTGATGTAGTTGCCTCTTAATGATATCCGAGTGAAGTTGCCATCTCGCGGTGCATCACTGCGAAAAAATAATAATATAGCTGGCTGGCTAGTTAGATAGCTAGCTAGGTAGGTTGCTAGGTAGCAAAAAAACAACAAGATGGTAGAGAAGCAAAGCTAAGTCATATTAGCTGTTGTTAGCTTTTTTTAAGGCAGATTCATTCTTGTAATGAGGTAATATGTAGCTAGCTAGATGTATGTATGTATGGATGGATGGATAGATAGATAGATAGATAGATAGATAGATAGATAGATAGATAGATAGATAGATAGATAGATAGATAGATAGATAGATAGATAGATAGATAGATAGATACTGTAAAGTATCCTTGTGAGTTTTGAAAGGCGCTTATAAATGCAATGTATTATAATAGATAGAGATTTTTTTTAACAAATCAGGGAGATGTTGTTCCACCCCAGACCTATAGGTGACAGTGTTGTGCATTCTACAAAATGTTTGCCAACTTGCTATGAAAGTGCTCCTTGTTCTGCTGAGACAAAACCCTGCTTTATTTCTTTTCACTCCTCACTAGCGTCCACCGGCGGCTATTTTGTGGTACCTAATTTATTGGATGAGCAAGCACCCTCGCCGACACTGTCGTCCAAGGAAGCAGCGTGTCGTAACCACTTCCTGTCATGTATCTAGCGCCTTACATGTACATATAAGGAAATACAAGCTGGCACGCTGGCTCCTCTCATATAAGGCGATGTTACTTGACAAGCGTTTCCATTTCCCGACCACTTGGGCCATCTTGGGAATTCATTAGCATTCTTAGTGCTAGCAAGTTAGCATAGAAATAGTGCCTTTAACCTTTGTCTACTCAGATTTGCTATCTTGCTAAATTTGGTCTTATGTTGCACGTTGATCACACTAAATTGTCTTTTTTTTTGGTCAAAAATGACTGCTGTCTGCTTCCTGTGTCCAGTAATAGTAATTTACATAAGATTTTATTTCTGGGGTCACATGCTGTGTAGCACAAACCCAAACACCAGCGTGTGTTCTTCCAATCACATCTCCGGCTTTTCCGCATGGAACTCTACGTGAAATCTTGTCGAACTATCCGGCCGTAGCCATGCCTGGAGCATCCCTCGGTGCGAATTACCACCGCTTAACCCTGTCTGGCTTTTCTTTAGCTTAAGCTTACTCAAAGTGCAGTGATGTAACCCGTTAGGCCTGATTGGCTCGATTTTGTACTTGTACACTATAGGTAAGGTGTCACTTGCAACGTATATACCTTTTACACAATCTATCAAAGTAGATAGTTTCCATTGTGGCTCTTTTGTCTGAATGGTACTGACAGCAGAATGGAGGAGATTAACTTGCTTTGCAAGTTTTCATACCTGTCAACCGGCTGTATTTTGCCATATTCTGGATGATGTTTACACATTTTTAGATGTGTACGGCATACAAGATAGTTTGTACGGGAAACGCAAAAATGGTTAAATATAATTTTGAGATTGTCATTAAATATTAGTAGTCACGTTAATGATAACAAATATCGCGACTCGTAAAGAGCAAAGTTGACCACCGAAAAGTCCGTGTGAAAAGTGTCGAAGAAACAAAAGTTCCGAGAAGACAAGTTCCGGTCAAGTGGTTTTATTTTGAAATCCAGTAAATTAAACATTTTACTATGTTTTTTTTTTCTTTTCGCCGTAATATCATTCATATTTTTTTAATAAACATACGTAATCGTAACTTAAATTCAAATTATTTTCTTGCTCTGGACATCAAAAAAAGCCACAATGCTCTACAACAAAGAACATACAGTAAAGTCTTGTTATATCGATAGTACTGCTTATTACGATACTATTTCTATGAACGCAAGGAGAAAATTTACATGCAGCAGGATCGGATATATCGATAGTATATCGATATTTTTTCCGACACCCGAGAATATCGATATAACGAGACTTTACTGTACTTGATTATTGCTAGAAATGTGTGGTCGCAGTGTCTCGTTTGGCGTCATATTAGCAAGTGTGTGTGAAGCTGGACAACAAAATGGTGGGGACAGGAGAGTAACGCTGAATACGAAACTGCCCTCAATTTTTAAAGCGAAACGGTCATGGTAAGGTCTACACCAGGGTTGTCAAAGTCATTTTTTTGCCGCGGGCCACATTGTAGTTATGGATTCCTCTCGAGGGCCGTTATGAATTTGGGGAAGCCATTAGAATGTTTAAATCCCTTCAAATATTACATATAGAGCACACAGCAAATTAATGAATAACTCGTTTTCAAATCTGAAGTCAAGAATAATGACTTTTATTGTGGTTGACATCCAAAAATATGAAATTTTGCCTCAGATTTTAGCAATCATCATGGAATTTAACAAGTTTGATTTGTTTTCGCGAGCCGAAAAAAAATGATGTGGCGGGCCGGATTTGGCCCGCGGGCCTTGACTTTGACACCTGTGGTCTACACGATTGCACGGCTGCGCTTGTGTTTGATATTCAGTTGAGGCCAGCATCTTGTTGTCAACCCCCCCCGCCCTCTCGTTGAGTCACATGACTTTCCAGACTGGAGAAGATCGTCTCCCACGGGTTAAAATGGGTGTTAGGAGGCGGGGCTAGCCAAGTTAACATTGGCGTAAAATCAATCGGAGATACATGAGAACATATTTTTGTGCTTGAACTGCTGTTTCTTTCATCTTTCTTCAGGATAACAGAAACACTGAGGAGAAGCCAGTCCAGCGGTCCAAGGTAAACAACTGTGTGTGTCCATTTTGTGCTGAAAATACCCAATTGAAGTAACTCTCTCACGTGAGTAGTGGGAGATTGAGTTCATTATATTCGGTCTTCCACTGGTACTCGCAGCCAAAGATCTGGACTGACTATATGAGATTATATAATAAACACATTTTGTCAGGCAAGTTAAGGACTAATTGGAGGACACTGATTCGCTGTGGTGACCCCTTGAAAGGGAAAAGCCAAAAGGAAAAGAAGAAGTTAAGGACTGTAGTTATAATATTAATACATTTAATTTCTAAGCACCTTTCAAAACTCTCAAGGTCACTTTACAGATAAGAACTTTTTTTGTGTTTGTTTTTGTTGCGCGGGTGAGTAGCGGCGGCCATTCGCGCAAGTGTTCACTCTACCCGGACGTAGCACAGCAGCAAAGTTATGAAAGGAAGAGGAAAGGAAAGAAAGAAGTAGAAAAACAATACAGGCGCTGCTGGAAAGGCAGCCACTCTCACGGCGCCATCTTATTTACTCGTTTTTCCCATTTTGATGTTCCTTCGCATCTATACATCCATCCATCATTCCATTTTTAATTTAAACTAAATGTATAGTCTTATTAACTCATTCACTGCCATTCCCGAATTTATTTGGGAATGAAAAGCATGATGTGAAGCGCCATTTCTGAATTTTTTTTTGTTTTTGTTTTTTTTGCTTTTTCTTGCGGTGAAGGTGCAGATAAAGTGCTGGTCAGACCTCTGGCAGTGTTTTTCCCTCACACGAGGGGGCAGCATTTGCCTTTTGTCCATGTTTGCACTTTGTTCCAGCTTCAGCTGTTGTTAAAGCGCGATATAAATCAATATTTGAATTTTGTACAGCTGCCCCCATTTCAAGCTCATATAACTCCAGACCCATATAATTTAGGAAGTAACTCTTTTTTCTGATTAAAGAAGAGAGTCTAAGGTTTCTAACACTGTATGAATGTTTGTGTCGTCCTAAAACTCAATATTCTGTGGGTCCTAAAATTTCAGTGACAATGACAAAAACCCTGGCACTGGAATGGACACATTTTTGCATATCGTCTAGCAATGAATGAGTTAATGTCCAACTTTCAATTTTTGTAATTGTGTGCTCTTCAAATTGGTTCCATTTTATAACTATAAATCAAATCTGTCTCTGATGCAAATGTTTCACTCTGGTGGTTTCTGTGTGCTCAGTCATTCAGCTTCAAGACTCAGAAGGAAGTGTGCTCGTCCTGCGAGAAGACGGTCTACCCCATGGAACGGCTGGTGGCCGACAACCAGGTCTTTCATTCCTCGTGCTTTTGCTGCAAGCACTGCAACACCAAGCTCAGGTAACCACCACGTGAACAATGTGAACCCTCTTTTAACTCATTCACTGCCAGACATGTGCAAAAATGTGTCCACTCCAGTGCCAGGGTTTTTGTCATTGTCACTCAAATTGCAGGACCCACAGAATATTGAGTTTTAGGAATACGTAAACATTGAATGCAGCATAAGAAATTTTAGACTTTTTTTTTTCATCAGAAAAAAAAGTTAATTCCTAAATGATATGGGTCTGGAGTTATATGAGCTTGAAATGAGGGCAGCTGTCCAAAAGACAATGCAGTACATACATATTGGTTTATATAGCGCTTTAGTAACAGCTGAAGCTGGAACAAAGTGCTAACATGGGAAAAAAGAGAAATGCTGCCCCCTTGTGGAAGGAAAAAAATACCAGAGGCCATGGCCAGCGCTTTATCGGCACCCAAACAAGAAAAAAACAACACGATCAAATTTGGGAATGGCGCTTTATGTCATTTTCAATTCCCTAATTAATTTGTGAATGGCAGTGAATGAGTTAATGTTTGTACAGATGCTCCCCAACTTACGAACAGTCGTTCGTAAGGTGAATTTGTTCGTAAGTTGCTTCAGTGCTATATTTTGTATGGAATGTATGTTTAAGGTTTATATAAGTATAAGGTTTATGTAAGTATGTTTAAATTTTATATAAGTATGGCTTGTATAAGTAACCTGTATTGGTTTATACTGAAATGTAATAATAATAATAATAATACATTTGATTTACAAGCGCCTTTAAAAACAAGGTCACTTTACAGTCACAGGATGAGTTTTTCTGCGCCAGCGTTCACTCAACCTGGAAGTAACTCAAATAGATAGAAAGCTAGTTAGCTAGTGAATAGATAACTAATAGCTAGCTACTGTAGTTAGATAGCTAATAGATAGCTAGCTAGATAGCCAGCCAACTAAAAGCCAGTAAGCTAGGTAGCCAGCTAGATAGATGGATAGCTAGATAAATAAAAAGTGAAGAGAGGCGTTCACTCAACCCGGAAGTAACTGAAATAGATAGAAAGCTAGTTAGCTAGCGAATACATAGCTAATAGCTAGCTAGCGAACAGATAGCGAATAGATAGCTACTGTAGCTAGATAGCTAATAGATAGCTATCTAGATAGCCAGCCAGCTAAAAGCCAGTAAGCTAGGTAGCCAGCTAGATAGCCAGCTAGATAGATAGATAACTGGATAGCTAGATAAATAAAAAGAAGTGAAGAAAGGAAACTTTTCACGCAAACTTGTGGTGTTTTGTGAGTACTTTTGCTTTGGCAATCCGCGTTCCAATGTATATGCTGTCTATAACGATATGCACACGTACAACATGTGTGTAGCTCGGCCACCAGGGGGCAGCGTATCACATACTCTCGACATTACAATAAGGGAACATTTCATGACAACAACTTGGTTGTGATTTGTTTTCTGTTCTCATGGCAGCTTGGGAAGCTTTGCCGCCCTGCAAGGTGAGTTCTACTGCAAGCCTCATTTCAAGCAGCTTTTTAAGAGCAAAGGCAACTACGACGAGGGCTTCGGGCGCAAGCAGCACAAAGAGCGCTGGGCCACGAAGGAGACAGAAAACATCACTAAGACGGCGTGAAAACAAAAAACAAACACCCCCCCCCCCCCCCCGTTTGCTTAAATTTGTTCATTTAACACCCTCTCATCCCCCAAAACTGGCCATAACTCACACCACTGTTTTGTCAATTCGTTTTATTGTTGATCGTGACCAAAAACCTCGGTAAATGGGGGGTAAATGTTACGATGCCATAATTGTTTTGTTTTTATTATTATTGTTACGAATGGTTTGCACCTATTTAAACATGTCAGCAGGCACACCCTTACACACACACACACACACACACACACTCAGGTCAACTATCCAGGCTCTTTATTGGCAGTAATACCCAAGGATTTTCTACAAAAATGTCACAATAATGAACCGCTAGCGCTCCAAAGCGCCTGGTGGGGATCAAACAGGGTACTGTTATGTTACCTCGCATCTTTTATTGTTTTTAGTTTTTACATTTTAGTTTGTTGTGTTTTTGTCTTTTTATGTGTCGACTGTCTTAATTGCATGTAGTCGGTACTAGTGGGTCCAACGGCCTTAATTTTAACCACTGGATCAGCCTTTTTGTCATAATTCTAATTTTCATTTTATTTCCAAGCACTTGGATTGCTTGTTTTGTGATATTATGTGTAAATAGCACTGTTGTTTTATTTTTGATGGTGATCCGTGAATACCCCTCCCCCCCTTCTTCCTGCCAAGTCACCGAAAACACACATTTTGTGCCATCTGTCACTTGAATCATTCCAATCATGTGAAAATACTTCATTTTTGCCAACCTTTACAATATAAAATTCACAGCGCACCACCGAAATGTCACAAAATGCAGGTGGTAGTACAGTAAAAGCATTTAATTTTTTCTGCATGTCATTAAAAATGGCTAGCATAGAAAGGTAAACAAGATACTGCCTGAACCCGTTGGCACCTGGACCTATTTCTTCACCGTGGTGCCCCCACCCCCTTCCCTTCAAATGCATGCTGCATGTGACAACCGGTTCAGAGTGCTCCTTGCTGCTGACACGGTGGCTAGTCCGAAAAATCGTTAACTGAATGAATTTTTTTTTAAATGCCTTTTTTTTAGTCAAAGTTTCCTCCGTTGTGCGGTCTGACGTTTTGATTGATCGCCAATTCAATAAGGTTTTAATACAGTACAGTGATACCTCTGTTTACGAACCTCTTGGCTTACGAACTTTTCGGTTTACGAATGTTACATTTGACAATTTTAACGGCGTACAAACTTTACCTTGGCATATGAACTTTTTTCGTACACGGAGCTGCCTCAATGAGTGATGTGTCATTCGCGAACGAGCCCGTTCTTCGAACAACAAAATGGCAGCAGACTGTTTTTGTCCTCCATTTCCCACCCAGAGTCTTTGGTTAAAGCCATGTGATTGGTCAAGAACGCAGCAGTGGGGGGGGGGGGGTTTAAACATTAAAGAGACAGGCAGAGTTGCATCTTTGATAGTTCAAAGGCACAGTGTAGACTGCAAGGTTAAAATATCCCATCAATCAGGTTCCACAAACAACCCGCACAAGCCATCTGTACACTTAATGCAAAAAGCTATCAACCTAGCTATACAGAACAATTGATGAGGTACTAGATAAAATCACAAAGTACCTACTAGGGATCATTCCTCAAGATGGGGAAAGAAGAAGGCTACGTTCCTCATCAAGTGTTTAATGCTGATGAAACTGGCCATCGACCATCACAAAGGTAAATAAAACGACTTTATTATACAGTATATTTAATTGTAATACCATAGCACATTTATTATACATAAAAAGGTATATTTTGTGTAGTTTTAAGGCTTAAAAAATTAGAAAGTAGAAAGTTGTGAACGGATTATTCTCATTTGAATGGTTTCCTATGGGAAATTAATTTTTGGGATACTCACTTTTCGCCTTACACACACTGGGAACCAATTAAGTTCGTAAGCCAAGGTATCACTATCTTGTAGAAGTTAAAAAAACGCATTGTAGGGACATGACAGACACTTGAATGACTGATTTTTTAAAATTGTGAATCGAGCATGCTGCTACCGATCAAACAGATTGAGAATTTTTTTAAGGAAGCCTTAGAACTGAGTCCATGTTTCTATCATGCCTTTTCCAAAAGTAGACTAATCACTCCATATTCCCTCTCAAACAGCCCGAATCATGCCTCCACAAAATAATGTATAAAACTTCAAAATCTGCTGTTTCATATGTATGTGTGTGTCTGTATGAGATGACTTAAATCCCCAAATGCTTTAAAATTAACGTGAAAAATGTCTCGTTTTGATTGTTGATTGGCAGTCGCCAAGGTAAAGTATCTGAACCTCAATCTGGTCAAGTGATTGACGAAAGTTTTTTTTTTTTTTATGTCAATTTGTTTTGTTAGCTTTTCATCTTCTAAAATGTATGGCTCTTTTTGCCCGTGTGATTTTTTTGTCTTTTTTTTTTTTACATTACGCACATTTGACCTGTGGTTTGAGGTGGCCTTAAAGGAACGCTTGGACTGCACTTTGCAGTCTTCTTTCTGTTCCTTTGTTTTTTTTTTTTTTTTTTATTTAACGTTTTATTACATTTAAAGCGGCCCTCATTCTTCGCCTTGATGTTTTGAACATTTGTCCTGCTTTTTTTTACATACTTTTTGGAGAAACAATAAAAAAATGCTGGTGTTGATTTGTTAATTTCTCTCAATAGTTTTATTTTTCTTCACGACGGCCTATATTGGAACGTCAAAATGATTTGGTATTTATGCTATTTAATTCCCGAGTGCCCATTAAGAATATGAGTACAGCAAATACAGCATGTACAGTGCAGTATTTTACCAAGAAACGATGTACTGTATCGATTGTCTGTTCTTGTTATTTCTAAGTATTATGGAGGACTGAAAGGGCCAAAATTAATACTGTACACTACGAATAGAGGCACAAAACGCAAATTTATCTTGAAAATACTTAATTGTTTTTAGATGTGCTCAAAATGAGAATAATATGCTGAAAATTAGCACTTAGTGTTCCCGAAGATATCTTGAAACAAGAAAATATGGAAATATGTAGTGGGAAAAATTGTAAATTAGTGCTTCAAACAAGCTGTCAGAAATAAGCTACATTTTCCGGGTTGAGTGAACGCTGGCGCGTGTGGCTGCCGCTGCTTACCCGCAGAAAAAATATCCTTTGACTGTGAAGTGTCCTTGAAAGTTTTGAAAGGCGCTTATAAATGAAATGTATTATTTGTGTTATTATTATTATTATTGTGATTATGTAAATGTTTCATTGATACAGTATATGCAACAATTTAAATGTTAAACAAATGTTAAACGTCAGCAAATTTCCATTGTCCATGCACGTGTAACGTCTCAATGAATTTATTTTTCACACGGTTTTATAATAATAATAATAATAATAATAATAATAATAACGAATTTAATTTTTCACATTTTTTTAAATATCTTATTTCCGAGTGTCTACGAAAGCATCATAGGTGTACGTCACGATTGCTCCGCCCAAGCGGTGTGCGCGCCTTTGCGTTCATATCATGGACTATCGAAGAAGTAACTGCGCGCTCCCGTACCTTCCCTCGATCGATCTCATTTTGGTGGCGATAAAAACAAGCGCAAATCCTTTTGGACTTTAAAGTAATTTTTGGAGAACAATTTTTTTTGCAACACTTTGGAGAACGAGGACATAAAGACGATGGCTTTACCAAAATACTTTGGAAGTTATTAAACCAGTTCCGGTGCTGGGAAGCATTTTTTTTTCAGGAAGTTGGAGGCTGACTTGAAAATATTTCGTCTTTTGTTTCAGTTAGGAGCAACGGTGATGGACTGTTTGCTTTTTATCTAGGTTTGTCGACTATTTGTCGTTAAAAGACAACAATTTGGCGTCTATTCGGGAAAACGACCAAGTGCAAAAAAAAAGTTCGGATAAATTTTGACCCTAGCCGGCTACCCGTCCTCACTATTCCCCTGAACTTCTCTCCAAATGCATTGAAAAAACATTGACGCCTTATTTGGGGACATCCAAATGTTTATTCGTAACCTTTTTTGTATGTTTTACCAGCATGTCAGCCTCCGTAGTTCCTCCAAAGGACCACTTCCCGTCGAAACCCCCCACGTGACCTTCTAATATTTTTTTTTTCTTCCTTATTGGGGGTTTATCAACTTACAATCATCAACTCGGCGTGTGTGAGACCCTCGGATACTCGGTGGGCAACAACACGGCCCCCGGCACGAATGTGCTCTGCTTGACGGCGCGTGCCCGTCGCCACTGAATCAGAAGAATGCGCGTGCACCATCACGACGTCACCTGTCATCGCGGGTGGGGGGGAGGACACACGTATGCCAACTCAGGTGAGGACCCCCATACCTCCAAAGTTACACTTGCACGAGTGAATAAAAGAACCTGAACTACGCAAATGATATGTCATTGTGATAAAAATGCAGAATAAATATGTCATAGTTAACCTATTCACCGGCAGACACGTGCAAAAATGTGTCCACTCCAGTGCCAGGGTTTTTGTCATTATCACTCAAATTCCAGAACCCACAGAATATTGAGTTTTAGGACTAGATAAACATTCAATGCAGCGTAAGAAACCTCAGTCTCTCTTCTTTCATCAGAAAAAGAGTTAATTACTAAATTATATGGGTCTGGAGTTATATGCACTTGAAATGAGGGTGGATGTCCAAAATACAATGCAATACATATTGGGTTGTATAGCGCTTTAACAATAGCTGAAGCTGTAACAAAGCACTAACATAGAAAAAACTGAATTACCGCCCCTTTGTGGAAAGTAAAAAAAAACCTTGCCAGAGGCCATGGCCAGCGCTTTATCGGCACCCAAGCAAAAAAAAAGCAAAACCCGAACAAATTTGGAAATGGCGCTCTACGTCATATATTCAATTCCCGATAAAAATCGTGAATGGCAATGAATGAGTTAAGCCTTCTGTAGTTTACTTCTATATAAAAAAATAATAACCCAAGTACTGTATAATAATGTTATCCAAGTGCGGGAAAAAAAATCAAACTCCTGCAGATTTTTTTTTAAACGTTAAAACATGACTAACCAAGAGATGATAGCTTTTCTTACCATTCACAAGTTAATTGTCATATAATTTTAATAATAATAATAATAATAATACATTTCATTTATAAGCGCCTTTCAAAACTCTCAAGGTCACTTTACAGTCACATGATCAGTTTTTCTGCGGGTGAGCAGTGGCATCCACCCGCGTCAGCGTTCACTCAACCCGGAATAACTCAAATAGATAGAAAGTTAGCTGGCTAGCTAATAGATAACTAATAGCTAGCTAGCTAGCTAATAGATAGCTAGCTAGTTCAATAGCTTATAGATAGATAGATAGCTAGATTGCTAGCTTATAGATAGATAGCTAGATTGCTAGCTTATAGATAGATAGCTAGCTTCCTAGCTTATCGATAGATAGCTAGCTTATAGATCTATAGCTAGCTTATAGATAGATAGATGGCTTATAGATAGCTAGCTTGCTTGCTAGATAGCTATCTTATAGATAGCTAGCTAGCTAACTAGCTTATAGATAGCAAATAGATAGCTGGCTAGGTAGCCAGCTAGATCGCTAGCTAGATTTCGTTGTAGTCTTCTGCGCATACCCCAATCATAAGATATCAAGGGTTGAATATGATGTCAGGTTCGGAAAAAAACAACCTCGGATTTCAAAGTAGAGTATGGGGAAAAAAGGGGATTTTAGGTGTGTTATCTTTGTTAACCTCGATGGTCCTGGAAACACGATACGAAGAAAATAAATCAGACATAGCAGCGTGGCCTGGTAGAACCGCTGCATCCAAAGCTTTCCGCTTTGGAGTGTAATAAGAATCAGGAGCGAAAGTCAGCCAATAGCAGCGGGCATCATCCTGGCCTCGTAATTCCTGGCATTCCCTGAACTAACCACGTCCAAGCGTTGTAAACACCTTCCTTTTGCATTTGGCTGCCATGTATGCTAAGTGGCGGATGCTTGAAAGCAACAAAGGAGCCACAATAAGGACATGCCCTCCATTCCTGTGGTGGGATTATTACGCCAAAGGCGTACTAGTCGAATAAGCGGCATTGCGCTAAATATTCTTGCCGGTTTCTGCACTACTTTCGTAGAACATTTTCAGTTCTGCCAGAAAATACATCTGATTTGACCGTCGCTCCTGAATCAGAATCATCTTTTATTAAAGGACAACCGACACCTCCGGACAAGTTGCGTCCATAATTTGTAAAATCACTTCAAATGACTTCTACTGAGCGTATTTTACAAAGATTCCACCGCATATAGCTATATTTTACGTTTTAATACTCGCGCTGAATATTCAGAAAGTCCTGTTTTCGAGTTGATGATGATGCCCTAAGTGACGTCACGGAGGGAATGCCCCTGACCGAGAAATTGATACACAATGCATTTTGGGTACTTTTTTATTTCTTCTGAAAACACAGTGTTGATCGCGAAATTAGAAGGAAAACTACATAAATAAGTGAATCGTTGTGTATATAGCGGTAACATGCATAAAGAAGGTGTAAGCGTACACAAATTCCCAGCGGACAAATCAGCCCATTTCCAGCGTAGCTTGTGCGCCATCTTGTGCATTTTCTGGGACGCTACATTGGAGTCCAGATGGCTCGAATTGATCCGGAAGGACTTCTTTAATCGATTGCAAACATTTATGCTTTGCTCTTCAGAACTATTTGAATCATATTCATAACTGGATGAGTAACAAGAATGCATCTTCTCCGAATCGGAACTCTCTGAAGCCATTGTTGTGATTCTGGAGCAAGGCAGTGTGTGACCAATAGTGATGTCATGAACAAGGGGGCGGGACTTTCTGAATCTGCCCAGTTCCAAGCTCATTTTGTGGCAGTTTTGGGACACTTTAAGTCATTTTTATTGGTGTTTTACATTTGACTAAAATATCAGCCTGCGTGTTTGGAGTATTTTAGATGCTATAAAACGTTTTTCTGATGTCAGTTAGAAAACAAAAAATGGTATTGGTTGTCCTTTCACCATGTAAGAACTTGTCTCCGGTAGAACACACTGCACTAGTATCATCATTAAAACATTACATAGAGGCACTATTTAGTTAGATTTGGGTTACTGTTTAGAGATTTAATGGCTTGGGGGAAGTAGCTGTTTAAATGTTTGCTGGATTCAATGCGCTGAGGGGAGTTGCTGGAAAAGGTGGTGGGCAGGGTGGGGAGGGTCCAGTAGGATTTTCTACGCCCTTGTCTTGATTCTTGCAGTGTGCAAGTCCTCGAGAGCGGGTAGAGCGGTGCCAATGATTTTTATTCTATCTTAAAGTTAATATTTTTCATCCTTAGCAACAACACCTTCAATACATTTTTAGAAAAATACCTCAAATGGAATAAAGAACAATGCCACATCTTGTTTATATGGTTTCTGGTGAATTAAAAGTCGTCTAAATTGTTGAAATTTAAGATTCTCACCAGTCAATATTATTTGTGTAGTTGTCCATGAAAATGGATTTCGAATCTTTTTATATTAAATCCAAATACAATTCTGACTTTTTTTTTTTTTTTTGTATAACAATGATTGACATTTTCTTTCCGCCGTCCTAACTGTCCGTTGAAGTCGTAATTTGTCCATTTTTGAGGCGACCCTGAACCACACCGTGATGGAAGAACACAGGATTGTTTCGATGACTGCAGGCCGTTCACACGTGTGCTAAGAACATCCGCGTTATGTCGAGCTACGTCAGGTCACATTCCTGCCAGAGTCGGCTTTTCGTGGCCAAGATGGCAGCACTCTCGCATCCTGACAATTGTTGCACGTCTGGCTGATAACCTTTTGTCTACGTACATCCTCTGGCAGGAAAAACGGCTCCGAAAAAACTCATTCTGAACTCCAATGTTGTTATTTTGTGTTTAGCGCAGTTGGACTGGCAACACTTCTGAAGCTTTGAAGACCACTCAACGTTGCCACAATGAGTAAGTCAGTCCACCAAAACGCATGAAAAACCTTTTTGAGTTTCATTGCAAAGTTTTAAAAAAGTATAAAAAAAACTGCAGGCCCCGTCGGAACTTCGGTTCCAGACTCCGGCGGGTGAAGGATCGTGTTTCCGTGCCCTAAGAAGTGGAGTTTTGCTTTTCTTGACTGTGATGTCGGTCCAAGCAACACAGGACCAAATGTTTACTCTCCAGCTTGGGTCTCAAGTTACATTTAAACATTGAAAAGCGGCTTTTTTACAACATTGATGTTGTGAAAGATCGATGAGAAGGTTTCTTCAGCCGTCATCTGTACTGTACTGTTGTGAAAGATAGTTAAAGAATTTTAAATAGTTCTGAAGCTAGCAAAAAATAGCAAATAATATTGCAATTGTATGCGGTTATTATGAATCCACATGTTCATCGTAAAAATTCTAACATTTGAATGACAGTATTTCTTAAATGTATTATTATTATTAGGCCGGCTAGCTAGCTATCTGGCTCGCTGGCTATCTATCAGTTATGAAGCTAGTTGTCTAGCTGGCTGTCTATTAGTTTTCTATTAGCTATCTATTTGCTACCTATTAGCTAACTGGCCGGCTAGCTAGTTGTGTAGCTGGCTATCTATTCGCTTTCTATTAGCTATCTATTTGCTACCTATTTGCTAACTGGCTCGCTATCTGGCTGGCTATCTATTAATTATATAGCTGATTGTCGAGCTGTCTTGCTGGCTATCTATTGGCTATCTATTAGCTAGCTAGCTTTCTATCTATTTACTTCCGGGTTGAGTGAACGCTGGCGCGTGTGGCTGCCGCTGCTCACCCGCAGAAAAAATATCCTGTAACTGTAAAGTGACCTTGAGAGTTTTGAAAGGCGCTTAGTACTTCAATGTATGATGATGATAATGATGATGATTATTATTATTATTAAGTTTCAAGTCACAAGTTATTTCCTGGCCAATGGCACCCTCTAGTGGGCGTGGAGTAATATCACACCCCACTCACAGCTGTGTATTGCTTCATAGATAGCACTACTGAAGGCCTGGGAGTGACATGCACGGGCACAAAGTTGATTTAAATGAGAAAATGTTGTACCAAATATGAATCCTACTTCTCCGTTCAGATGAGCAACAGGCACTTCACTCCATCATGAAGGACCTGGTGGCCTTGCAGATGACGCGGCGACAACACGTTCTGCCTTATGACAGTGGCGGCGGCAGCAAATTCAGGACACCCGCTCAGGCTAATGGACAGGTTGGTCTTCACTAATTTATTACAGTGAATTTTACCTTGGCATACGAACTATTTTTCGGGATAGACACGGAGCTGCCACAATGAGTAAGATGTTGTTCGCGAACGAGCTGTTCTCCGAACAAGAAAATGGTAGCCGGCTTGTTTTGGTCCTCTATTCCCCGCCCCCAGTTGTCGTTTAAAGCCACGTGATTGGTCAAGAACGCAGCAGTGAGGGGAGGTACAGACAGGCGGACGAGAGAGTGACAAAATGGATAGAAAACAGTGAAATTTGGACTTGTTTCAACTTTGATAGTTCAAAGGCAGAGTGTAGACTGCAAGGTTAAAATATCCCATCAATCAGGCTCCACAAATAACCCATCGCTACACTTGATGCAAAAAGGTATCACCCTAGTTAAACAGAATACAATTGATGAGGAACTAGATAAAATTATCGCAGAGAAAGCACCTACAAGGGATCCTTCCTCAAGATGGTGAAAGAAGAAGGCTACGTTCCTCATCAATCAGAATCAGAATCATCTTTATTGCCAAGTATGTAGAACACACAAGGAATTTGTTTCCGGTAGAACACGCTGCACTAGTATCGTCGTCAAAAAAAACTGCTAAGTGGCACTATACAGTTCCATTTTGGTGTTTAATGCTGAGGAAACCTGCCACTCCATTACATCAAGCCATCAACGATCATCACAAAGGTAAATAAAATGGCTTTATTATACTGTACAGTTAGTTTCTTTAATTATAATATCATAACACATTTATTATACATAAAATAAGGTATATTTTGTGTAGGTTTAAGGCTTATTTTGTAGAAAATTATGTTTTATGGGGACCTAGGAACGGATTATACTCGTTTTAATGGATTCCTATGGGAAATTAATTTTTGGGATACACACTTTTCACCTTACACACTCTGTCTGGGAACCAATTAAGTTCGTAAGCCAAGGTATCACTATATATAGTTTTTAAAATATATAAAACGCCATTATTATACAGTACAGTTTATTTCTTTAATTATAATACCATAGCATATTTATTATACCTAAAATAAGGTATATTTTGTGTAGTTTTAAGGCATAGAAAATTAGAAAGTAGAAAATTATATTTTATGGGGACCTGGGAACGGATTATTCTCATTTTAATGGTTTCCTATGGGAAATTAGTTTTTGGGATACACACTTTTCGCCTTATAAACTATGTCTGGGAACTAATTAAGTTCGTAAGCCAATGTATCACTATTTTTTTTTAATACAATATTTTTCTTTTAACTTAAATCCTTGTGCCTGTTTTCCCTCAGGAGGACGTCAGGATCAAATTTGAGTTCTCGGGTGAGAAGCGGTGAGTTTGCAAACTGTTCATGTTGGCAAAGCACCAGGCAGAAATTCACTAATCTACTCTTCTACCGCCTTTAGTATCCTCACGTTTGGCCGACCCGTGCAGTTTGATGACATCCAGCGCAAAGTCAAGCTGGTTTTTGGCCACCAGTTGGACTTCCGTTACATGAGCAACGAGGTACGAGTCCAACTATTGGTTGTCGTCACGCTGTTTGCCTTGTTGACACGCCGTTGGCTTCCCAAACAGTTGTCCATCCCGCTCAGAGGGCAAGACGATCTGGATAAGGCCATAGACCTGCTAGACCGGAGCGCTAACATGAAGAGCATCCGGATTCTACTCCTGGAACAGGAACACGACAATGTGAGGCAAACCACGACATTGCAGCACTGTTGTTTCCTCACCGCGCAGAACTTGTGAAAACTTACTTGCGATAGCTAACGGTATTAACAATTACATTTTTGTGTGTATATGTTTTTCTACTTCTTTCTTTCCTTTCCTCTTCCTTCCTTTCATAACTTTGCTGCTGTGTTACTTCCGGGTAGAGTGAACGCTGGCGCGAATGGCTGCCGCTATTCACCCGCACACAAAAAAATCCTGTGACTGTAAAGTGTCCTTGAGAGTTTTGAAAGGCGCTTGGAAATTAAATGTATTATTATTATTATTATTATTATTATTTGTCCAAATCAAGTTTAACTCATTCACGGCCATTCCCGATTTTTCGGGGGCAGCATTTCCCTTTTTCCATGTTAGCGCTTTGTTCCAGCTTCAGCTGTTGTTAAAGCGCTATATAAATCAATATGTATTGTATTGTATTGTATTGTATTTCATAAAGACACCCCCATTTCAAGCTTGGATAACTCCAGACCCTTATAACTTAGGAATTAACTCTTTTTTTCTGACAAAAGAAGAGTTCTTGTGCTGCATGGACTGTTTATGTCGTACTAAAGCTCAATATTCTGTGGGTCCTGCAATTTGAGTGAAAATGACAAAAACCCTGGCACCTCAGTGGACACATTGTAAGGCATCGTCTGGCAGTGAATGAGTTAACACACAAAAGTTCTCATTCATTTTTGAAATGAAAGCTTTTTGCTAAAAAAGTAACTTTAGCGAAGTGTAGAAATGTTTTCTGGCTATTGAATAATAGCTAAGTGTGTCCTGGAGGCCGGCAAATTAGAAACAAAAAAAAATGGTTATGTGTATTTTCTTAGAGCAGTGTTTTTCAACCTTTTGGAGCACTTTTTTTACATTGAGAAATTGTTTAGCGGCACACCTCGAACCAAAAAGGTTATAAAATGACAATCTGAACACCATATTTAATTACAATATAATTTCTCAATTCATTTATGCTCAGTCAATGTGAAACTACTAGGTTAACGCTAACGTTAGCGCTTTCTCATTTAACTTTGTGGTTTTTCTCATAAAGGTTGCCTGTTTCTCTGTATTGACCAACAAAATAATATGTCTGCTTGTTTTTAAGCGACTGGTGTTTCGTTTGGATCTGGCGTTGTCCAGAGCCCAATTCGGCGTTTGCAGTTGCCCTTTTTAAAAACTTCTTGACTGTCATTACGACCTCTCACATGCATCATTAGTTTTCTGGGAGGAACGAAACAATCAGCTATGTGTTGCCATACGGACGCATATTTAATTACCCTCCCGGTCTTTCCAGCACGGACACTGGACAATGACGCGAGATTTTCAGAAAATTATTAATACATGTTTGATAAAAAAAAATAATTTTAAAACGAAACATTTGATAATTTTTCACGACACACGAGTTTTCTCTCAGCACAGTGGTTGAAAATCACTCTTAGAGTGAGCGGAATTTCTCCAAGTCGCTCAAGTGATTCTCTACCGCCCTCTACAGGATCCAAGTATTTCCCCAGTTTTTGACAACCCTGTCTTCATTTCACAGCCTCCCTCGCCGTCCCAACATGTGCCTTGCAAGCAGGTTCGAATCAAAGCCTCACAATCTACTGGAGACGTCAGTGTTGCATACTCTCCGTCGGAGCCTCGGGGGGGCCACCCATCCACCGGTAAGTTGCTGTGAGAAGACACAAGTCAATTTATATGTTTTAATATTTAAAGGGCTCGCAAAATGGGTGCTGAATGATAGATTAAATGGCTTTTCATTTGCATTTAATTTCAATTACATGTTTTTTGCTTCTCTCCCGTGCTTCTCATTTGGATGAAAAGGATCCCAGAATGCGGGTCGCAGCTCGCCACCTCCCGGTTACGTGCCGGAACGCCAGCAGAGGATCGCCCGGCAAGGTTCCTACACCAGCATCAACAGTGAGGGCGAATTCATCCCAGAGACCAGCGACCAATGTGTGAGTCCACATATTCAAATCTGTTTGTTTTTTTCCCCCCAGCAAAACAAAATAATCTGTTTGGCATATTTTTATTACCAAAAAAAGTTTTTTTTTACTTCGTCTTCAAATCTCCGAGGCCATTTCAATGGTATTTTCTCTCATGGAGGCAGAATACACGTTAGCCTAAATAAGTCACGCTCCTTAAAGGACAATCGATGTCTCCGGACAAGTTGTGTCCATAATTTGTAAAATGGTTTCAAATGACTTCTACTGAGCCTATTTAAAAAAGATTCCACCGCATATAGCTATATTTTACGTTTTAAGACTCACGCTGAATATTCAGGAAGTCTTGTTTTTGAGTTGGTGACGAGTCCGTACGTGACGTCACTAAAGAAACGCCCCCTGACCGAAAAAAGACACATTGTAGCAGTCCTTCCATCGCGTCAATGTAGTTTTGTTGTATTGTTTGGTCTGAAAACCTTGTGTTGCACCCAAAAGCCGCCAGAAGAGGGTGTCCAAGCTCCATATAAGGAATTTATCAGCCTGTGGAAACGGAGGTGGCCAGGTCGCCATTTTGTCGTCTTTTCTGGTAATCTTTCTCCCCAATGTTGCCTCAAAATGACATGGAATAAATTATTTAATCGATTGCAAACGTATGTTTTCCTCTTCAGAACTATTTGAATCATATTCATAACTGGAGGTGTCACAAGAAAGCATATTCTCCGAATCTGAAGCCATTGTTTTGATTCTCAAGCAATGCAAGACGTCTTGGCGTGACGTCACAAACTGGGAGCGCGACTTTCTTAAAATGCCCAATTCGCAGCTCAATTTTTTTGCAGATTTTGGACACTTTAAGTCATTTTTATTGGTGTTTTGCATTTTAATAAAGATATCATACTGCGTGTTTTGGGTATTTTAGATGCTATAAAACGTTTTTCTGATGTCAGTTAAGAAACAAAAAAGTGACGTCGGTTGTCCTTTAAATTTGGCTATATTTTAACTGGAATAGCATGTTTTATTTTGTAATTTTGATTTGAACATGATTTTTACAGAAGTATTTGGTTTTTGTTTCTATTGAAGCAGTTGAAAAGCCCTTTTTGATGATATACAGCTTTTCTTGTAATCGTGTGATTGCAGTGTTTTCATTTCCGTTTTGTTTGATACATTTGAATGTAATCAAAATGTTGTTTTGTTTCAGGTTCTGGATCCCTGGAGCAGCGCCGAAAACGTATCTGGAAGCTGTCAGTCTCTGAATAGTAACTCGGACAGGTTGGCATTCGCGAAAGTTCGAAAACCTCAATTTTCGGACCAAAATTTGTGGGGTTTTTTTTAATGCCTCGATTTACAACCATAAATCAGTTCTCGACCAAACTGAGCGCACCTGAATGCACCACTCGTTTTTTGCTCTCACTGGGGATAAAGGGGGGTAAAGCCTTGGCCTTGTCCGAGGTCTTCATATTTACTTCTGTCCATGCAGCCCCTCCACGAGGAAGTTTCGCACGCACCGGGCCAAGAGTTATCCTGACAACAGACAAGAGTTCTCGGGTGAGAAGCTGCAACATTTTTTTTTGGTAGATGTTATTATTGTTTTTAACTCATTCACTGCCAAACATGTGCAAAAAAATGTGTCCACTCCAGTGCCAGGGTTTTTGTCATTGTCACTCGGATTGCAGGACCCACAGAATATTCAGTTTTAGGACTACATAAACATTCAATGCAGCGTAAGAAACCTTAGACTTTCTTCTTTCATCAGAAAATAAGTTTTCCTAAATGTTATGAGTCTGGAGTTATATGAGCTTGAAATGAGGGCGGCTGAAGCTGTAACAACGTGCTAACATGGAAAAAAAGGGAAATGTTGCCCCCTTGTCGAAGGGGAAAACATAGCCAGAGGTCTGGACAGCGCTTTAATGGCACCCAAGCAAGAAAAAATAAAACCCAAACAAATTCGGGAATGGCGCACTATGTCATAATTGCTATTCCCGAGTAAATTTGTGAATGGCAGTGAATGAGTTAATTTATTAGCGAGCTAGCTTTCTATATATTTGAGTTACTTCTGCGTTGGCACGTGTGGCTGCCACTGCTCACCCACAGAAAATCTTATCCTATGACTGAAAAGTGACCTTGAGAGTTTTGAAAGGCGCTTAGAAATGGAATGTATTATTATTATAATACAAATAAAATGGGAAATGGATAAGCATAAAACATGTTTAATCTATGACTAGGTCATCTTTTGTAGAGTCAAATAAAAATAGTGTCATAAATAATTACTTGTTTCTTGTAAATATATATATAATTGAATTGATTCATTTATTGTGAAAATATATGTTTTTACATATTCGGTCTAATGAACATGTAATTAAAAAATGTTAAATTGTTTTGAATATTTCTGAAAAAAATAATTAAAATGGTCAAAAATATTTTATTTTTACTACAACACAGAAATATTGTTTCAAGTGTATTTATTTGATTTTATTTTTGCAAATTAGCCGGCACATTTTTCATTTTTGAAAAAAAATTACAAATGCAGCCATTGAAGAAAAATTCGTGTTCACTGTAAGGGGCGGAGGGGGTCCATTTTCTTAATTCCCCTTTCCGCTTTACTTCCAGACAGGGAGAACCACGTCTATGACCGCACAGTGAGCAAGGGGGGCTCGTTTCCTCGCCGTTATCATATGTCTCTGCACCACAAGGACCTCAGCGACGGTACCTTCAAACGCCCACCCCTCACGTCAAGCGGCAACACATCGCTCAAACCGCCATGTTTTTTCTCACCATTAGGACGCCGCACCTTTCCCCGTATTCGCCGCCCGCAAGGCAACCTTTTCACCCTTGTGCCTTCACGCCGCTCTCTCAATGGCAGCGAAGAAAGCATCGGCAGGCTTAGACCACCCGAACGCCCCGTCGTCGCCCATAAATGTACGTATGACATCATCTGTCCTCATTTTGAAACCGAAATAATAAACGGTGGGGGGGGCTTTGCGTTGCATTTCCCAGCGCCCACTGCTCCCGTTTCCTGGAGGCGGGGCAAGCTCCTGGGTCAGGGTGCGTTCGGGAGAGTGTACCTGTGCTACGATGTGGATACGGGACGGGAGCTCGCTGCCAAGCAGGTCCAGTTTGATCCGGATAGTCCTGAGACGAGCAAGGTACGAAATACGTTTTTTAAAACATGTCATTTAAAGGACAACCGACACCATTTTTTTGTTTCCTCGAACTGACATCAGAAAAACGTTTTATAGCATCTAAAATACCCAAAACACGCAGGCTGATATTTTTAGTCAAATGCAAAACACTAATAAAAATGAGTTAAAGTGTCCCAAAACTACTTCAAAATGACCTCGGAAATGGCGAGTTTCAGAAGGTCCCGCCCCCTTGTTCGTGACGTCACACCAAGACATCTTGCCTTGCTCTAGAATCAAAACAATGGCTTCAGATTCGGAGAAGATGCTTTCTTGTTACTCATCCAATTATGAATATGATTCAAATAGTTCTGAAGAGGAAAGCATAAATGTTTGCAATCGATTAAAGAAGTCCTTCCGTATCAATTGGAGCCATCTGAACTACAGTGTAGCTCCCCGAAAATGCACAAGATGGCGCACAAGCTCTGTTGGAAATGGGCTGATTCGTCTGCTGGGAATTTGTGTCAACTAGTATCAAATAGTAGTCTTGGTGCAACACCCAACGATTCACCATTGCGTTATTTGTGTTTTCCTTCTAATTGCACCATCAACACGGATCAACACGGTGTTTTCAGACCACACAAAGTACCCAAAATGCATTGTGTGTCGCTTTCTCGGTCAGGGGCGTTCCTGACGTGACATCACATCAGGAATCGTCACCAGCTCGAAAACAAGACTTCCTGAATATTCAGCGCGAGTCTTAAAAAGTAAAATATAGCTATATGCGGTGCAATCTTTGTAAAATACGCTCAGTAGACGTCATTTGAAGTGATTTTACAAATTATGGACACAAACTGTGTGGACGCGTTGGTTGTCCTTTAAACGATTCAATAATTGATCATCTTGTGGTGGTTCACTTTTGTCTCAACGTCCTCCGTGGTCCCCGCAGGAGGTTAGCGCCTTAGAATGTGAGATCCAGTTGCTGAAAAACCTTCGCCACGAGCGCATCGTGCAGTACTACGGCTGCCTTAGGGACCGTAACGAGAAGATCCTCACCATCTTCATGGAGTACATGCCCGGGGTGAGTCCATCCATTTTCGGATCACGTAGCAAATGTTTCAACTCGCCATCAGTGGATGAGTGGCGCCGAAAATGGAAACGTGTACCAGAGCCAACTTAGAGTATTTGACACTGACCAAGAACACCACTTGAGATTTTTCCACGACAAGTTCCAGCAACTTTTAGTTCATGGTCCTTCAAATGTGTACACTCGGTGTCAATAAATGACCCTTGAAAAATACAATACAGTGATACCTTGGCTTACGAACTTAATTGGTTCCAAGAAAGTGTGTGTAAGGCGAAAAGTGTGTATTCCAAACATTAATTTCCCATAGGAAACAATTAAAATAAGAATAATCTGTTCCTAGGTCCCCATCAAACATAATTTTCTATTAAATAAGCCTTAAAACTACACAAAATACACCTTATTTTATGTATAATAAAAGGGCTATGGTATTGTAATTACAGAAATAAACTGTACTGTGTAACAAAGTCCTTTTATTTGCCTTTGTGATGGTCGTTGATGGCTTGATGGAATGGAGTGGGAGGAGGTGGGAGGGAGAGTTACATTCCATAAGGATAGTAGGAAGGAGGGTTAGCCTACCTTTCAGGGACCGACTTCTCTTCTTGTGTAATTAAAGTCCGGTTCATCGATGAGAAGGTTTCTTCAGCCGTCATCTGTACAAAAGTGAAGGTTTCGGACGTTTCGCCTCCTATCCAAGAGGCTTCGTCAGCGAACTAAAGTCTGACTGGTCGTATCGGCCCCATTTATATATCCCTAATGTCCAGACCTGGTGGCGCCGGACACAGCTACTGTTCCGGCGCCACCTTCACTTTTGTACAGATGACGGCTGAAGAAACCTTCTCATCGATGGACCACTCCTGTACGACTGAGAGCTTACACAGACGTAAAGTCCGGTTCGGCATCTTTTTCCAAAAAAAAGCGGGTTTCATCAGCATTAAACACTTGATGAGGAACGTAGCCTTCTTCTTCCACCATCTTGAGGAATGAGTCCTTGTAAGCTTTGGCAGCTTATCGTCAGAACTGGCTGCCTCACTATGACGAATGACACTATGAATCCCTGTACGACGCTTAAAGTTCTCGAACCATCTGTGGCTAGTATTGAAATCTTCAATGGATGACGGACTTCCAGGTTGCCTCTTGACGATATCCGAGTGAAGTTGCCGTGCTTTCTCTGCGATAATTTTACCCAGTTCATCACTTTAGAGATCCAGCTGCAAGAACCGGCTCATTCACCAACCACACATCACTCATTGTGGCGCTCCGTGTGTTTCTCGAAATATAGTTCATATGCCAAGATTATATTCTTGCGAATTTAACGTTCGTAAGGCGAAAAGTTCGTTAGCTAAGCGTTCGTAAGCCGAGATATCACTGTAGTCCAAATTGCTCTTTCACAGAAAAAAAAAATCCATGTTTGTCAATGAATCCAAGACACAATCTTACTTCCTGTTAGGGTTCTGTCAAAGACCAGCTGAAGTCTTACGGGGCGCTGACAGAGAGCGTAACCCGAAAGTACACCCGACAGATCCTGGAAGGGATGTGTTATCTGCATAGCAACATGATCGTGCACCGGGACATCAAAGGTAAGACATTTTTGCTTTATCGGCACCCAAGCATGAAAAATCAACACAAAAATATATTTGCTTATGCAGCTTGCTGATGATACAGTGTGCTAGCTCTGGCCAGTATGCGCTGATCACTAGCGACTAGTGATACTATGATTGGCTAGAGACTAATAATAATAACCATCAGCATCATAATCATAATAATAATACATTTCATTTACAAGCGCCTTTCAAAACTCTCAAGGTCACTTTACAGTCACAGGATAAGTTTTTTAGTAGGTGAGCAGCGGCAGCCACACGCAAACTCAAATAGATAGAAAGCTTGCTAGATAGCGATATAGCTAATACATAACTAGCTAGATAGCCGGCCAGAGAGCTAGATAGCAAATGGCTAGATAGCTGGATAGCTAGACTAGCCGATAATGTGACAAGCCAAACAAGCAACAGTTTCATCTACCTTGATTTTCATGCTCCAGGGCCTGCAGAACTGATTATGAAGGCGTCCAGGTCGATTTCTGACCCTGGTAACAAATGATGGCTGAAATGTGATTGGTTAAATGGTTAAATGCTTAATTACGAAAACACACATCTGGAAGCAGCACAACAGGGGAAAAGCAATGAAAGGAAGCCAAAAGACAATTTGGAATTATTTAATAACAATTCATGGACAAAATAACATGAGTCTGTGATTCAGATATTTTTAGGCCAGCAGAGAAGACCTTGCAGGCCTTCCATCAATTATAGCCAAGCAAATCCTAAATCCGCAGAAGTCAATCTTGACGTTTGATTCTAAGGAGCCAACATTCTGCGGGACTCTGAGGGCAACGTCAAACTGGGCGATTTTGGGGCCAGCAAGCGCCTGCAGACCATCTGCATGTCCGGAACTGGCATCCGCTCGGCGACCGGCACCCCCTATTGGATGAGCCCGGAAGTCATCAGCGGGGAAGGTTACGGCAGGAAGGCCGATGTCTGGTGAGTCCGTAGTTTTCATAAGTAGAGTTTTAAAATGAGGGCTTGGCACTGAAATATGACTTGATTAAGCTTTTTTCAAGCAAAGTACCAGGTTGTGTGTGTAGCTATCTACAGTATTTGCTATCCATTAGCTGTCTAACTAGCTAGCTATTTACTAGTCATCTATTAGCTAGGTAGCTAACTTGATCTATTTGAGTTATTCCCGGTTGAACGGGGTCACTGTTGCTGGCTACCTAGCTAGCTAGCTATTCACTATCTATTAGCTGTCTAACTAGCTAGCTATCTGGTTAGCTATCTAGCTTTTAGTAATCTATTAGCTAGCTAGCTCACGTGATCTATTTGAGTTATTCCTGGTTGAACGGGGTCACCGTTGCTGGCTACCTAGCTAGCTATACATTTGCTATCTATTAGCTGTCTCGCTAGCTAGCTAGCTATTAGTCATCTATTAGCTAGCTAGCTAACTTGATCTATTTGAGTTATTCCCGGTTCAACGGGGTCACCGTTGCTGGCTACCTAGCTAGCTAGCTATTTGCTCTCTATTTCGTATCGATTAGCTGTCTAACTAGCTAGCTAGCTAACTTGATCTATTTGAGTTATTCCCGGTTGAGTGAACGCTGGCGTGTGTGGCTGCTGCTGCTCACCCACAGGAAAACTGATCCTGTGACTGTAAAGTGACCTTGAGAGTTTTGAAAGGCGCTGATAAATGAATTGGATTATTATTATTATTATTATTATTAATTTTATTATTATTATTATTATTATTATTATTGTTATTATTATTATTATTTATTATTTCCAGGAGTCTGGGCTGCACGGTGGTGGAGATGCTGACGGAGAAACCGCCGTGGGCCGAGTACGAGGCCATGGCTGCCATTTTTAAAATCGCCACGCAGCCCACCAAACCTTTGCTGCCACCGCGCACCTCCGACCAGGCGCTAGACTTTATCCGCCGCATCTTCGTAGACGCCGGGCGAAGGCCCTCTGCCGAAGAGCTCCTCAGACATCCTTTCTCGCACGATTAACCTGGACGGAGTGTGCAGCGTTGACAAAGACGTGTATGGGTTGTCAAAAAAAAGGTTAAGTTTTCAAGGTCGGTTTTTTTTTGCTTAAAAGTAAGGTTTCAAATGAGCTTTTCAAGCTTGTGGTGGACTTGTCGGTTTTTGTCTCAGAAAGTGTGTGTTAATGCAATCGCCTGTCATTGATGGCTGCACGGTTGGTTAGTTGACATATTGATTTGTGTTTGGGGGTTTTGTGTCTTGTTGGAAAAGGCAGTAGGTTGTTTGAGTCGCGTAAATAGGAAGTGACTGTCGTCGCCATTGTTTTTGCTGGATGCATTGCGCAATTTCATGAGTTGAGGAAGTCCACTCATTTTTGCGGTGACCTAAACAAGATGGCTGATGAATATTTTTTTCATTTTTATACATTTGTGACTTCATCCATCCATCTTATCCGCTTATTCGGGGTTGTTTGAGTTTAGTGTTTCAAAAAAAAACAAGAGCCTCGAGAACAACACTTTAAAGGACAACCGACACACTCGGACAAGTTGTGTCCATAATTTGTAAAATCACTTCAAATGACTTCTACTTAGTGCATTTTACAAAGATTTCACCGCATATAGCTATATTTGACGTTTTAAGACTTGTGCTGAATATTCACCAAGTCTTGTTTTCAAGTTGATGACGATGCCTGATGTGACGTCACTGAAGGAACGCCCCTGACCGAGAAAGCGACACACAATGCATTTTGGGTACTTTGTTTGGTCTGAAAACTTTGTGTTCATGGCGAAATTAGAAGGAAAACACATAAATAACGCGATGGTGAATCGTTGTGTTGTGCACCAAGACTACTATTTGATACTAGTTGACACAAATTCCCAGCAGACAAATCAGCCCATTTCCAACGGAGCTTGGGCGCCATTTTGTGCATTTTCTGGGACGCTACATTGCTGTCATCGACTGCTCGAATTGATATGGGAGGACTCCTTTAATCGATTGCAATCATTTATGCTTTCCTCTTCAGAACTATTTGAATCATATTCATAACTGGATGAGTAACAAGAAAGCATCTTCTCCGAATCGGAACTCTCTGAAGCCATTGTTGTGATTCTGGAGCAAGGCAGTGTGTGACCAATAGTGATGTCATGAACAAGAGGGCGGGACTTTCTGAATCTGCCCAGTTCCGAGCTCATTTTGTGGCATTTTTCTGACACTTTAAGTCATTTTTATTGGTGTTTTGCATTTGACTAAAATGATCAGGCTGCGTGTCTTGGGTATTTTAGATGCTATAAAGTGTTTTTCTGATGTCAGTTAGGAAACAACTTGTCCTTTAACAGTCAATTGTTAGCGAATCAGATGCACTTTAAAAAGAAAAAAATGTCATCTATTAGTTTCATATTTACAGCCAATGTGATTTTATTTATTATTATTTTTATTTATGCCACATCACCTGGAATGTTTTTTTTTAATCTGATTTTATACTCTAGTTGGTGTCGTTTTGACAAAGAAATAGTGGACAGCAATTGGTTTTGTAAATGTCCGCCCCGTTCCCTAGAAAATGCCATCAATTTCTTTTCATGGACATGCAGGAAACAAAACTCTGGCTGGCCGGGTTCTGTTTGGCAGCAAGGACCAAAAAAAAAAAATCATCTTCTTTCAGATGATTGTCAAAAATAGACATTTAAAAAAATGACATCTCTCTTCTTGCTTTTTGGATATAATTCAATGTCGAGGTTTGTTAGTTGAGCCAAGTGACGACTTTGTTCACCAATGGGGAAGTGGGAGGGGGTCTCCCTGCATCGGCCGGAACATTAGGTACACCTGCACTATGTAAGCCACGGACAACCACAGTAACAGGAAGCAAAAATAAGAACAAAAAACGATGTTATTTTTTTAAAAATGTCTATATATATATATATATATATATATATATATATATATATATAGTGTATATATGTATATACGTATATATATGTGTGTGTGTGTATATATATATATATATATATATATATATATATATATATATATATATATATATATATATATATATATATATATATATATATATATGTGTGTGTGTGTGTGTGTGTGTGTGTGTGTGTGTGTGTGTGTGTGTGTGTGTGTGTGTGTGTGTGTGTGTATATATATATATATATATATATATATATATATATACGTATATATGTGTGTATATATGTGTATATATATATATATATATATATATATATATATATATATACGTATATATATATATATATACGTATATATATATATATATATATATATATATATATATATATATGTGTGTGTGTGTGTGTGTGTGTGTGTGTGTGTGTGTGTGTGTGTGTGTGTGTGTGTGTGTGTGTGTGTGTGCGTGTCTATATATACACGTATGTATGTGTGTGTCTATATATACACACATGTATGTAAACATGTATACATGTTTGTTTTTTTACTTTAAAATTGTGTGATTAATTAATTGAAAAAAAAACATTCCAATCAGCACTTTCAGTATTATTTTATGAATGGAATGTCTTTTCCTTTTGTGTAGAACGATAATTTATATCTGGCTTTATTTTGTATTATAGTTGGTCATGCTGGGAGCTCTTCCTCATAATTTCATTAGCCTCTTTTGTCCAAATATTACAATCATTCAAAACATTGTTTCATATTCTTTTTTCACTAATGGTTGTTGTATTGGGCATCGTTTGCAGGTGTGCCTAATGTTCAAAAAAATAATTACATCTGGAATCCAAATGCTAAAATGCGTGTGGTGAACAAATGACCAAAATGCTAGTTTAGACATTTTTATACGATATTCTTGCATTGTTTCTGTTTATCGACTGCGTTTCATGACCGGACTTGCAGTGCAACGTCAACATGTATTTCACAGAAAGTAAAATTGAAATGACTTTAATGTCACAAAGTGCCTTTCAAAATAAAAGACAGTTTTTCAAAAATACCCAAATGCGCCCGCCGTGCTGTATTTTTTTTTTTAATGACATGATACTGAGCTCAAAATTCCTGTATTTTCAGCATTATAAGGCGCACCTAAAAGAAAATATTTGTTTTCAAAAGCTGACCATGCGCATCATAATCTGGTGTGCCTGATGTATGGAAAACATTTTAAAATATGTCATTCATTGAAGGTGACCCATATCGTCTTTGCTTTCAACATTTAGCTTGTACTAGACGTGCACATTCCACCATGACATCCCTAATCCACTGCTGAAAAGGATGCTTTGATCCTCTCCTCTTTCATCTAGAACTGCTTCATGTCACAAAGAGGGTACATCAACTACTGAAGAATGAATGACTCTCTGTGTCTTTTTGTCATATTATTGTGTCATATTATTTATTTAGTTTTTTTGTTTTTTTTTACTTCAAGAGTGGCTGCCTTTCCAGCAGCTCCTGTATTTTATTTTTCTACTTCTTTCTTTCCTTTCCACTTCCTTTCATAACTTTGCTGCTGTATTGCTTCCGGGTAGAGTGAACGCTGGCGCAAATGGTTGCCGCTGCTCACCCGCACAAAAAAAAAAGTTGGGCATTATATAAACGAATATGTATATATTGCATTGTATTTTGGACAGCTGCCCTCATTTCAAGCTCATATAACTCCAGACCCATATCATTTAGGAATTAACTCTTTTTCTGATGAAAGAAGAGTGTAACGTTTCTAACGGTGTACTGAATGTTTATGTAGTTCTAAAACTCAAATTATGTGGGTCCTGGAATTCAAGTGACCATGACAAAAACCCTGTCACTGGAGTGGACACATTTGTCTTGAAAGGTCCATCTTTAACAGCAAATCTCCAACCAAATCAATTTCTTCTCCTCCTTCAGTCATTGCGGGTTGACAAAACCACTATTAAATCAACACAAAAATCTATTTGCTTATGCAGCTCGCTAACCGATTCAGTATGCTAGCTCGTGCCAGTATGCTCTTGTCACTGGCGGGTTGTTTGGACATTGTCTGGCAGTGAATGAGTTCAAATGGTGACAGAGGTATGTTAGAAGTCTGGCCTGGGAAAGGAAGTACAAAGGAATGACAGAAGGTGGGAAGAACCGATGAGGAAGAAAGGTCGCAAGGAAGGGAGGAAGTAAGGACAACCCCCACCTCTTTGGAAATCTGTTCCTGCATAAAACTACTTCTATCTTCCACTGCTAAAAAACAAAAAAAAAGGCGAGAACACACGAATAAGACACCCTGTACCCGTGTGTGTGTGTTTAGAGTACAGTTGTACGTGTTGTGTCCAGTTCTTATCAGAGGAATGAAGTCTCTCAGGGCGACGATGGCGCTGAAGGAATTCCATCCTGATAAAAAAAGTCTCCAGGTCCATTCAGTTTCCGTCAGGTCCTGCGAGAAAATGGGCAAGAGGTGAAACAGGCGTGCGAGGTTTGTCTGGATGGTGCGGTTTGGTTTGTGAGGTGTTGACAGGCCGCCACGTCGACGAGAAGGACAACGAAAAGTGACAAATATTCTGAGACAGACGTGGACAAACATGCCTTCTTCTTTTGTACTTCCGTGATTCAGTCTTTTTAGCTTTAACTACAATATAATACGTGTTACAGGACAAGACATTTGGCGTTAGCTTAAACACAAGAGGATGCTATGCTAAATATGTTACCCAGATGGGCCACGCTAGTGACTTTATTTAGCCTAAGCTAAGTGTAAGCTTGGGCTAATAATAAGTTAAGTGTAAGCTAAGAGTAAGCTTAGGTTAATTAATGTCACTGGTAGCAGCAGTGGTGCTATGTTTTGTGGGGCTTTTTGACTACTTTAGCTTAAACAAAAGAGGATGCTAAGCTAAATATGTTACCCAAAGGAAATTTAAACCTGGACTATGGCCGAAATCAACAATATTTTCACCTTCAGACAACCTTTTTGGACGACAAAATTAGATGTGAGCTATGTTAACAAGTTAGAGGACAAAAAAAAAAAAAAAAATGGACTATCTAGCGAACTATCTGGCTAGCTTTATAGCTAGCTAGCTATAAGCTATCTATTAGCTAGCTAGCTAGCTAGCTTTCTATCTGTTTGAGTTACTTCCGGGTTGAGTGAACGCTGGCGCATGTGGCTGCCGCTGCTCACCCACAGAAAAACTGATCCCGTGACTGTAAAGTGACCTTGAAAGTTTTGAAAGGTGCTTGGAAATGAAATGTATTATTATTATTATTTATTATTATTATGTGTGTTGGGTTCAATTTAACCAACGAGTTCGCTGAGCCTGCATTTGTTTACTGGGATAGCCTTTAGTTAGCCTAAACTTCAATTAGCCTAAACCTTAGTTAGCGTAACCTTTTACTGGGATAGCCTTTAGTTAGCCTACAGCTAACTATGCTACACACATGTGAGAAAAATGTTCCTTTCCCTCTCCTGTCACTGACTTTTAATAGAGCGTCTGTTCTATTTCAGAATACCACCAGGATGCTAAGTGAGTGTCGCTATGGGATGGGGATGGATTTGAAGGTGAAAAACGTTGCCGTTGTTTTCCTTTCTTTGTGCTCAACCTGACACGCACACACATGGCGGCTTATCACGGTACAAATGCGATGGCAGCGGCACACGTGGAGGATGATGCTATTTTCAGAGCTGTGATAGGGAGTGAAGCAGACGAAGGAGGGTCTGCATTCTGTCACGGACAAGACCACTGCCAAGCCACATTGCCAACACAATCGCACATCTAGACTTTCACAATAAAACACACACTAAATGATTGTGCATCTTTTAAACGTCATTAATTCCTGTAAAAACGTTTCATATATCATCCGCCCATTCAGCATAATAATAATAATAATAATAATAATAATAATAATAATAATACATTTCATTTCTAAGCTCCTTTCAAAACTCTCAAGGTCACTTTACAGTCACAGGATATGTTTTTTTTTTTCTGTGGGTGAGCAAGCAGCCTTTCAAAACTCTCAAGGTCACTTTACAGTCACAGGATATGTTTTTTTTCTGTGGGTGAGCAACGGCAGCGTCACTCAACCCCGAAGTAACTCAAATAGATAGCAAGCTAGCTAGGTAGCGAATAGATACCTAATAGCTAGGGAATAGACCACGAAGTAACTCAAATGGATAACAAGCTAGCTAGCGATTAGATATCTAATTAGCGATTAGATAGCTATAAGCCAGCGAATAGATAGCTAATAGATAGCTAATAGCCTGTACAAAGCTAGCCATTAGCTAGCGAATAGATAGCTATTAGCCATCGAATAGATAGCCATTAGCCAGAGAATAGATAGCCATTAGCCAGCGAATATAATACATTGTAGTATTTATAAGCGCCTTTCAAAAGTCTCAAGGACATAACTGATAGCTAGATAGTGAATAGCTAGCTAGCTAGATAGCTAATAGATCAAAAATAGATAGCTAGCTAGGTAGATAGCTTGATAATAATAATAATAATAAATTATACTTTATCCTGACATCCATTCATTTTCTTCACAAAGAGCATGTAAAGACAAACGACGAATTGGTAACGATGTTAAAATTTTATTCATTTTGTAGGGTCGTTTTATGGATCGCTATGTACTCAAGGCACATTTTTGGTCTCAGACGAGCATTCAAAACGTTTGGAGATATGTTAGTGTGCGTTACTTCCGGGTTGCGTGAATGTTGGTGCGTCTGGCTGCCGTTGCTCACCTAAAGAGGAAATCATTATCCTGTGACTGTAAAGTGCCCTTGGGACTTTCGAAAGGCGCTTATAAATACAATGTAAATACAAAAAAGAAAGCGGGATCCACATTGGTTAACACTTATTTTGAAAGGCCACGTGTTAGCTATTTCCGCTTGGCCATGCACTTGTTAGCTTGACGCCGGCGACTTGTGAGGACCTGACGGGAACGGTGGAAAACAGCACACAGTCGATGGGACCAATTTTCGGCCCAGATGAGCTTTTCCTTCTTCTGCGAACATCTTAGCAGATACATTTGACAGAGGATGTCGTTAAACAAAATATGAAAAGTTGTTTTTATGTCTTTTTTTTTTCATTTTTGACGGCAGATCAAGTGTCTGTAATTCAACTGAACTTTTCTTCATTTTTTTAAACTCAGCGTGTGACAATCAATCTTCATCATCAAGATCATCATCCTCCAGTCCTCATCATCAACCCAAAATTCTTCAGATATCTTTCCAGACATCTTTTAATTTGACTTAATAAACGGAATTTCCCGATGCTGTTTTAGTTTTTTTGTGGGAAACCTTGATGTGTTGTCATCATCGTCGCTGTCAAGATGCCGGTGAGACGCGGTCACGTTGCCCTCCAGAACACTTACCTCGATACCATCATCAGGAAATTCGACGAGCAAAGTAAGTGTCTGAACGTGTGAGTCTTTTCAACTTCATTTTGACCATCAAACATATTTCTGATTTAATGTTAATTGCAGGAATTAAATAAAAATATGCTGTAAGTGTCAGGGGAAGAAAAAGTAATAGCACACTCCTCGAGATCAGGTTGTTTTGGATTGTGATGCTTTTATTTTGTAAAGTCACTACTCTTCAATTCACAAGACTTTACCAAGAACATATCACAACAATCTGGATGACGAAACCATCCTAACATTGCTTCTATGTTTTGGAACTGAAACCTTTGACCTCCTTTCACGACATAATTAAAAACCCTATAAAACGGATCACTTGATAAACTGTCTACTGTAGTGTAGTCTCTGAAAGGGTTAAAAGCAGTCTCAGGACTAAGGAAAGTAATCACACACAGAAATGTTCCATGATTAGAAACTAGGCTCCTATTAAATCACAAAGAATCCTCAAAAATTGTCCCAGCTTCAAACACAGTCCAAACGTAACCCAAATATTTGACATAAGTGACATAAGCTAACGCTAACATAGAAGTTGCTATTAAAACCACACGTGTGCGCCACCCAGTCGACCCATCAATGGTGGCCAGCTCTGTTTTAACCACCGACTTCAATGAACACAGCCGAGATGTGCTCGCCTTTGATTACGATATTACCCACAATCCCCCTTGTGCCTCCGGAGCTACATCACATGTTCCTCTGTTCCACATGATTGGCACTTTGAAACACTCATTGTCACTTAGCGAGCGGTTGCTAGGCACCACGCTCACCTGCTGGGGATAGTGTGTTTTATTTATTTATATATATATATGTGTGTTTGTATACAGTACAGTGATGCCTTGGCTTACGAACTAACTTAATTGGTTCCCAGACAGAGTGTGTAAGGCGAAAAGTGTGTATCCCAAAACTTAATTTCCCATAGGAAACCATTAAAATGAGAATAATCCGTTCCCAGGTCCCAATAAAACATAATTTTCAACCAAATCCGTCTTAAAACTACACACAATATAACTTATTTTATATATAATAAATGTGCTATGGTATTTTAATTAAACAAATAAACAATACTGTATAATAGTCGTTTTGTTATTATTATTGCAACAGCAACATAGGCAAGCAGACACACGAGAAACATCATTAATAGCTGGTTCTTTTGCTTGTTTTTCATTTCAAATTGAACTGATGGCTAATGCGGGTTATTTGTGGAGCCTGATTGATGGGAATTTTAACCTTGCAGTCTACACTCTGCCTTTGAACTATCAAAGTTGAAACGAGTCCAAATTTCACTGTTTTCTATCCATTTTGTCACTCTCTCTTTGTCATCTGCCTGTCTCTTTAATGTTTAAACCACCTCCCCTCACTGCTGCGTTCTTGACCAATCACATGGCTTTAACCAACGACTGTGGGCGAGGAATAGAGGACCAAAACAAGCCGGCTGCCATTTTCTTGTTCAGAGAACGGGCTCGTTCGCGAACGACACATCACTCATTGTGGCAGCTCAGTGTGTATCCCGAAAAATAGTCCGTATGCTAAGATGACATTTTCATCAATTTAACGTTCATAACCCGAAAAGTTCATAAAACCAAGGGGTTTGTAAACTAAGGTATCACTGTATATATCTTTCTGTACCGCAAATCAAAAGGCGCGTTTTAATCCAAATTAACTGTATCGTACTGAAATAGCGTACACAGCATCGGCTCACAAAAGCGTTGACATTTCCAGACAAGTTAAGTGTCCAGCTGCTCCCGTCGTGGTCTCTCAGGAATCATTGTGATGCTAAGCAGCCTGGAAAGCTCCGCTCATTAGTTCCACTCCACGTGATTGTTGACTGTATTCATAGAAGGCCGACCTATCGTATTGTCATCCTACAATTGAAGTGCACATCTTGGACTTGACATGATATTCGGGTACAGCTTGAAATGTTTGAAAGCTTAGCTTGAAGAACTGTAACAGTTGCTGGCTTGCGCATTTCATCACCAGGCCTTCAGTAGTTCTACCTGCGATTCAATCCAGACTGAAAAAAGTGTGGTGTAATTTACACTCGAGGGTACAATTACCAAGGAAATAACTGAATGGCCTTTCTTAACTCATTCACTGCCATTTCCGAATTTACTTGATTTTAATCATAATTTGCGAAAACTCTGACGTTGCCAGCACCATTGATTTTTATGCTCCAGAGCCTGCAGCATTGATTGTGATGGCATCCAGGTAGATTTCTGAGCCTGGTAACAAATGATGGCTGAAATGTGATTGGTTAAATGCTTAAATAAAAAAACACACATCTGGAAGCAGCACAACAGGGGCAAAAGAAATGAAAGGAAGCTGAAAGACAATTTGAAATAATTTGATAAGAATTCCTGGACAAAATAACATTCGTCTGTGATTCAGATATTTTTAGGCCAGCAGAGAAGGACTTGCAGGCCTTCCATCATAATAGAATTCACTTTAGCGGTGATTCCGATACTTTTTAGGCCAACAGAGCCTTCCATCAAACTATAATTCACTTTAGCGGTGATTCTGATACTTTTTAGGCCAGCAGAGAAGGCCTTGCAGGCCTTCCATCATAATATAATTCACTTTAGCGGTGATTCCGATACTTTTTTGACCAGCAGAGCCTTCCATCGAACTATAATTCACTTTAGCGGTGATTCCGATACTTATTAGGCCAGCAGAGAAGGCCTTGCAGGCCTTCCATAAAAATATAATTCACTTTAGCGGGGATTTCGATACTTTGTAGGCCAGCAGAGAAGGCCTTGCAGGCCTTCCATCAAAATATAATTCACTTTAGCGGGGATTTCGATACTTTTTAGGCCAGCAGAGCCTTCCATAAAAAATATAATTCTCTTTAGCGGTGATTCAGATATTTTTAGGCCAGCAGAGAAGGCCTTGCAGACACTGACGGCCCACCACTGCAGAGGAGTATCATCAAAATATTGACTACTACAGCAGTATTTGTTCACAAAACTGTCACCATGGGCTACAAAATGTTTTATTTTGACAAAGAAGTCACATATTGACAAAAAAATCGTAAATTTGTCATAGATTAGCAAAAAAAGCTACTGATACAATATTCAAATAATGCCTTACTAAGCTAGTTTTTTTTGCTTTCTTTTTTTATACCTTTTTTAAAATTATTATTAAATATTTAATGCTTTCACCCATGTAAACAATTTCTCATTCAAGCTGTGATTGGCTAATGCTATATCTTTGCACTTCCAGATCGCAAGTTTGTGATTGCCAATGCGCAGATGAAGAACTGCGGCATCATCTTCTGCAACGAGGCCTTCTGTCAGATGTTTGGCTTCACGCGGGCTGAAATCATGCAGCAGCCGTGCACCTGCCAATTCCTGGTGGGGCCCGGCACGATGAAGAGCGCCTTGGCGCAGCTAGCGCAGGCCCTCCTTGGCTCTGAGGAGCGCAAGGTGGAGATCCTCTACTATGCCAAGGAAGGTACGAAAAATGTCCATCTACTGTACTTCTCAAATAGCTCCTTTGTCACCTGCGAAAATATTTTTTAACTCATTCACTACCATTCACGAATTGATTCGGGTATGTTTTTTTTTCCCCCCATCCTTGGGTGCCGATAAAGCGTTGGTCAGACCTCTGGCAATGTTTTAGCCTTTTGTCCATGTTAGCGCTTTGTTCCAACTTCAACTGTTGTTAAAGCGCTATATAAATCAATATGTATGTATGGTAATGTATTTTGTACTGCTTCCCCCCATTTCAAGCTCAGATAACTCCAGACCCATATAACTTAGGAATTAACTCATTTTTTTCTGATGAAAGAAGAGAGTCGAAAGTTTCT